>NC_079196.1:3364558-3419894 GCF_029499605.1 Hyla sarda | reverse complement strand
CAGTACTTATGAGCTTCTAAAGTTAAGGTTGTTCTTTTCTGTCTAAATCCTCTCTGATGACACCTGTCTCGGGGAAACGCCCAGTTTAGAAGAGGTTTGCTATGGGGATTTGCTTCTACCCTGGATAGTTCCCGAGACAGGTGTCATCAGAGAGCACTTAGACAGAAAAGAACAACCTTAACTTCAGAAGCTCATAAGTACTGAAAGGATTAAGATTTTTTTTTTATAGAAGTCATTTACAAATCTAAACTTCTCGATCCAAGGATATTGAAGAAAAACCGGCACTCACCCTTCTTCTCTCTAGTTTTCTTTCTTTTTATTGCAAAATACTCACAGGTAAAAAACTTAGATGGGGGGAGAGGGATCAACATGGGGGGGGGGGGGGGGGGGTTACACAAACAGGCGCCAGATTCTGTTCCTCTCAGCTGGCAGCTTCCTCTGACCGTGCAAGTTGGAGACTGAACTGGTTCTTATACAGGTGAGAGATGGACCTAGAAATGATCCGAACCACCCACCTGCTCTGACGTGATAGGTGCGAACTCAATGGCGTTGGCTCCCACCATTGGCTGTAAATCACCATTTTGTTCAACTCATCAGAAGAACACAGTCCATACATATAAATACAACATATTTAAAAACAAGGGGCATAATCCACTTTCTCGTTCAGACCCAACGGGCCCGCTGCGGCAGTACGTATGATCCAATGGGTTTCACGTTGTAATAGAAAGGTATTTATATTTCTACCAGACATAGGTCTAATTCTCTCTATACCAGAATATTTAACCATTAATTATGTTGTATTTATATGTATGGACTGTGTTCTTCTGATGAGTTGAACAAAATGGTGATTTACAGCCAATGGTGGGAGCCAACGCCATTGAGTTCGCACCTATCACGTCAGAGCAGGTGGGTGATTCGGATCATTTCTAGGACCACCTCTCACCTGTATAAGAACCAGTTCAGTCTCCAGACTTGCACGGCCAGAGGAAGCTGCCAGCCGAGAGGAACAGAATCTGGCGCCTGTTTGTGTACCCCCCCATGTCGATCCCTCTCCCCCATGTCGATCCCTCTCCCCCATGTCGATCCCTCTCCCCCACGTCGATCCCTCTCCCCCACGTCGATCCCTCTCCCCCACGTCGATCCCTCTCCCCCACGTCGATCCCTCTCCCCCACGTCGATCCCTCTCCCCCACGTCGATCCCTCTCCCCCACGTCGATCCCTCTCCCCCACGTCGATCCCTCTCCCCCACGTCGATCCCTCTCCCCCACGTCGATCCCTCTCCCCCACGTCGATCCCTCTCCCCCACGTCGATCCCTCTCCCCCACGTCGATCCCCCTCCCCCACGTCGATCCCCCTCCCCCACGTCGATCCCCCTCCCCCACGTCGATCCCCCTCCCCCACGTCGATCCCCCTCCCCCACGTCGATCCCCCTCCCCCACGTCGATCCCCCTCCCCCACGTCGATCCCCCTCCCCCACGTCGATCCCCCTCCCCCACGTCGATCCCCCTCCCCCACGTCGATCCCCCTCCCCCACGTCGATCCCCCTCCCCCACGTCGATCCCCCTCCCCCACGTCGATCCCTCTCCCCCACGTCGATCCCTCTCCCCCACGTCGATCCCTCTCCCCCACGTCGATCCCCTCCCCCACGTCGATCCCCTCCCCCATGTCGATCCCTCTCCCCCACGTCGACCCCCCTCCCCCACGTCGACCCCCCTCCCCCACGTCGACCCCCCTCCCCCACGTCGATCCCCCTCCCCCACGTTGATCCCTCTCCCCCATCTACGTTTTTTACCTGTGAGTATTTTGCACCTCTACACAGTTCTCATACAAGTTGCCCATTACATCCTGCACCCGAATATAATGCCCTAGCAGTGCCGGACATTGGCGCCTCTCATGTATTTTAATTTACAAATCTGTTTAACTTTCTGGAGCCAGTTCATATATATATAAATTTTCCTGGATAACCCCTTTAAATGCTGTAGACTTGATAATTCATTAGAAACACAAATAAAATATATTTATACTTTATTTTTTTTCTTCTGCCACTAAAATGGCGTTTTGCAGATCCCCTTTACTGGCGCGGCTCTCTGCTCAGTTGGCACATAATATAGGACGTGTGCACATGGCCGTATAATGGAGCGCACATCCCCTGCATCTGCGCGTTTATCTGGATATCCTGTGTATGGGAAGGAAGCCGCCACCGCCAGGGATTGTTCCTCTGTGTAAATCTTTCCATCTTCCGCACATTCCTCCCTTTGTGCGCCGGGCAGTCACGCGCTTCTCTATTTGCAAGTAATTTTCCTGGTTACATGGTGGCGGAGCAGATGGCGCGGCCTTTATAATGGCGCGGGGGCGTTTGTTTGCCTCTTCCTGTCTGAGGTCACAGCCCCATAGAGCGGTCACCAGCAGGTGCAGGATAGGGACCACTATATAACTGCGACCTATCAGAGTCCGGGAAAGATGGGTGACAATCTGTGCAGTACTGTATTGGTAGCCATGTTGCAGTGTTTCCGAACCAGAGTGCCTCCAGCTGTTGCAAAACGACAACTCCCAGCATCCCCAGACAGCCAGAGCGGTCACCAGCAGGTGCAGGATAGGGACCACTATATAACTGCGACCTATCAGAGTCCGGGAAAGATGGGTGACAATCTGTGCAGTACTGTATTGGTAGCCATGTTGCAGTGTTTCCCAACCAGAGTGCCTCCAGCTGTTGCAAAACGACAATTCCCAGCATGCCCGGACAGCCAGAGCGGTCACCAGCAGGTACAGGATAGGGACCACTATATAACTGCGACCTATCAGAGTCCGGGAAAGATGGGTGACAATCAGTGCAGTACTGCATTGGTAGCCATGTTGCAGTGTTTCCCAACCAGAGTGCCTCCAGCTGTTGTAAAACGACAATTCCCAGCATGCCCGGACAGCCAGAGCGGTCACCAGCAGGTACAGGATAGGGACCACTATATAACTGCGACCTATCAGAGTCCGGGAAAGATGGGTGACAATCCGTGCAGTACTGTATTGGTTGCCATGTTGCAGTGTTTCCCAACCAGAGTGCCTCCAGCTGTTGCAAAACGACAATTCCCAGCATGCCCGGACAGCCAGAGCGGTCACCAGCAGGTACAGGATAGGGACCACTATATAACTGCGACCTATCAGAGTCCGGGAAAGATGGGTGACAATCCGTGCAGTACTGTATTGGTTGCCATGTTGCAGTGTTTACCAACCAGAGTGCCTCCAGCTGTTGCAAGATGACAACTCCCAGCATGCCCGGACAGCCTTTTGCTGTCCGGACATGCTGGGAGTTGTCGTTTTGCAACAGCTGGAGACTCACTGTTTGGGAAAACCTGTTCCATAGTAAAGCTCATCCCTTCCTAGAAATAATAATAAAAATGTCTTTGTGACTTGAGATGGGAAATTCCCTCTCATTGCATCTGAATATTCGGGGTCTGTGCTCTTATTTATCATCTCAATGAACAGAAACCCCCCACCCCCCGCCGCCGCCATAGAAAGTCACCGCCTGGGGGTCCTGGCTGGGTCTGGGATGGTCACATTCTAATTACATTCATCATTGTCTATAGATAGTCGAGCGGTCACCAGATACGGGAGCGGAACGGTCCTTAAAGGGGAACTGTCACTTCTAATAAATAGTGGTGACCCCCAGTGTCTACAAAGATATAGATCAGTGGTCTTCAACCTGCGGACCTCCAGATGTTAATAAACTACAACTCGTTGGCTGTCCGGGCATGCTGGGAGTTGTAGTTATGCAACATCTGGAGGTCCGCAGGTTGAAGACCACTGATATAGATTATATACAGGATGTCCCATGAATGAGTTCACCTATTTTATTTCGTTTTCTTTTTGCTGATTTCGGATGCGCTCCTGCATATTTTACGCCGTGTAAACCTAATATTGTATTTTCTGCTGTGTGAATGTGGCGCCACCTAATCCCTCCCCGCTCCCGCTGCCCGTCCATCCAAGTCCATGTAATTTGGGTTTGTGTTGGCAGGAGACGATGTCATATGGTGGCGTTGTGGTATCATGAGATTAGGGTCTGTACATGAGCCCCGTCGGCCCCCACGTGGTGTCTGTCTGTATCCAGGAGATGACATCATTGCTACAAAGTAACCGGGTAATGTAAAACAAGGTTACAGTGTCAGACATGTGGCGGTATTATGGCCATGGGGGTCCGGCTTTTTGTATTTTCCTATTGCAGTGTTTTTCAAATGGTGTGCCTCCAGCTGTTGCGAGACTACAATTTCCAGCATGCCCAGACAGCCAAACACTGTCGGCCATGTTGACTTTAAAGGGGTTATCCAGGAAAAAACTTTTTTTTATATATATCAACTGGCTCCAGAAAGTTAAACAGATTTGTAAATTACTTCTATTAAAAAATCTTAATCCTTTCAGTACTTATGAGCTTCTGAAGTTGAGTTGTTTTCTTCAGTCTAAGTCCTCTCTGATGACACGTGTCTCGGGAACCGCCCAGTTTAGAAGAACATCCCCATAGCAAACCTCTTCTAAACTGGGCGGTTCCCGAGACACGTGTCATCAGAGAGCACTTAGACAGAAAAGAACAACTCCACTTCAGAAGCTCATAAGTACTGAAAGGATAAAAAAATTTTTTTAATAGAAGTAATTTACAAATCTGTTTAACTTTCTGGAGCCAGTTGAGATATATAGTTTTTTTTTCCTGGATAACCCCTTTAACCATTGTATGTGTCTTCACAACACTCCATAGCAGCGTTTCCCGACCAGTGTGCCTCCAGCAGTTGCAAAACTCCAACTCCCAGCATGCGGGGAGTTGGAGTTTTGCAACAGCTGGTGGACAATTAGGAGACCACTGTCTTACAGCAGCAGAGAGCACTGTGGTCAGACTGGAACGAACTAAATAACTTCCTGTGGAGCATACAGCAGCTAAGTACTGGAAGGATTAAGATTTTTTTATATAGAAGTAATTTACAAATCTGTTTAACTTCCTGCAACCAGCCTTCGGCTGTCCGGGCATGCTGAGAGCTGTAGTTTTGCAACAGCTGGAGGCACCCTGGTTGGGAAACGCTGCTCTATAGTCTGATTTTACTTGGAACAAACTTAGGTTCAGGACGGACCATATCAGTTTGGTGACCTGCGTTGTGCAGGATAACACATAGATAGCGGTATAAACTGTTAATGGGATTTTCCCTCTTCCCAGGTTGACCTCCGCACATATCATGGATGACTGACATAAGTAGCGTCTCCAGAAGCTCCTCAAGATGCAGAACGAGGTCATCCCCAATGATGCCTGGATAGAGGAGACGGCTCCGAAACCATATAAGAGCGCCCCCGGCAGCCCTCTACGAGACACCCTGCGCAGAGCGGCGGCCGCTGTGTCCTTTGAGGGGGTAACAGGAGAGGCGACCGTAGAAAGGAAGAAGAGAAAGAAGAAGGAACCGCGTCCGGAATCCATCATTGTCTATCGATCTGACAACGAGAAGGTCCTGGAGGAGGAGTCCGTCAATCAGGAAACCGGGGAGAGGAGCGCGGAGGAAGGGTCCAGATTTCTGGGGACCCCCCTGAGTGATGGTAACTAATGTCTATGCATCTCATCATTACATGAAGAAAAGAACTATAGCAAAGATATTATGTCCTAAGCAGGATTACATGTTCATGTCTATACTATCGCCTATTCTAACCAGAAAAATAACTATACTGCTATATCTAATACTGCTCCTATATACTGGAATATAACTACTATAATACAGCCCCCTATATACAAGAATATAACTACTATAATACTGCCTCCTATATACAAGAATATATCTACTATAATACTGCTCCTATATACAGGAATATAACTACTATAATACTGCTCCTATATACAAGAATATAACTACTATAATACTGCTCCTATATACAAGAATATAACTACTATAATACTGCCCCCTATATACAAGAATATAACTACTATAATACTGGTCCTATATACAAGAATATAACTACTATAATACTGCCCCTATATACAAGAATATAACTACTATAATACTGCTCCTATATACAAGAATATAACTACTATAATACTGCCCCTATATACAAGAAAATAACTACTATAATACTGCTCCTATATACAAGAATATAACTACTATAATACTGCTCCTATATACAAGAATATAACTACTATAATACTGCTCCTATATACAAGAATATAACTACTATAATACTGCTCCTATATACAAGAATATAACTACTATAATACTGTCTCCTATATACAAGAATATAACTACTATAATACTGTTCCTATATACAAGAATATAACTACTATAATACTGCTCCTATATACAAGAATATAACTACTATAATACCGCTCATATATACAAGAATATATCTACTATAATACCGCTCCTATATACAAGAATATAACTACTATAATACTGCTCCTATATACAAGAATATAACCACTATAATACTGCCCCTATATACAAGAATATAACTACTATAATACTGCCCCCTATATACAAGAATATAACTACTATAATACTGCCCCCTATATACAAGAATATAACTACTATAATACTGCCCCTATATACAAGAATATAACTACTATAATACTGCCCCTATATACAAGAATATAACTACTATAATACTGCCTCCTATATACAAGAATATAACTACTATAATACTGCTCCTATATACAAGAATATAACTACCATAATACTGCTCCTATATACAATAATATAACTACTATAATACTGCTCCTATATACAAGAATATAACTACTATAATACTGCCCCTATATACAAGAATATAACTACTATAATACTGCTCCTATATACAAGAATATAACTACTATAATACTGCTCCTATATACAAGAATATAACTACCATAATACTGCTCCTATATACAAGAATATAACTACTATAATACTGCTCCTATATACAAGAATATAACTACTATAATACTGCCCCTATATACAAGAATATAACTACTATAATACTGCTCCTATATACAAGAATATAACTACTATAATACTGCCTCCTATATACAAGAATATAACTACTATAATACTGCTCCTATATACAAGAATATAACTACTATAATACTGCTCCTATATACAAGAATATAACTACTATAATACTGCTCCTATATACAAGAATATAACTACTATAATACTGCTCTTATATACAAGAATATAACTAATATAATACTGCTCCTATATACAAGAATATAACTACTATAATACTGCTCCTATATACAAGAATATAACTACTATAATATTGCTCCTATATACAAGAATATAACTACTATAATACTGCTCCTATATACAAGAATATAACTACTATAATACTGCTCCTATATACAAGAATATAACTAATATAATACTGCCTCCTATATACAAGAATATAACTACTATAATACTGCTCCTATATACAGGAATATAACTACTATAATACTGCTCCTATATACAAAAATATAACTACTATAATACTGCTCCTATATACAAGAATATAACTACTATAATACTGTTCCCTATATACAGGAATATAACTACTATAATACTGCTCCTATATACAAGAATATAACTACTATAATAATGCTCCTATATACAAGAATATAACTACTATAATACTGCTCCTATATACAAGAATATAACTACTATAATACTGCTCCTATATACAAGAATATAACTACTATAATACTGTTCCCTATATACAGGAATATAACTACTATAATACTGCTCCTATATACAAGAATATAACTACTATAATACTGCTTCCATATACAAGAATATAACTAATATAATACTGCTCCTATATACAAGAATATAACTACTATAATACCGCTCCTATATACAAGAGTATAACCACTATAATACCGCTCCTATATACAAGAGTATATCTACTATAATACCGCTCCTATATACAAGAATATTACTACTATAATACTGCTCCTATATACAAGAATATAACTACTATAATACTGCTCCTATATACAAGAATATAACTACTATAATACTGCCCCTATATACAAGAATATAACTACTATAATACTGCCTCCTATATACAAGAATATAACTACTATAATACCGCTCCTATATACAAGAATATAACTACTATAATACTGTTCCTATATACAAGAATATAACTACTATAATACTGCTCCTATATACAAGAATATAACTACTATAATACTACCTCCTATATACAAGAATATAACTACTATAATACTGCCTCCTATATACAAGAATATAACTACTATTATATAGATAGTCATATATAGGTGTATAATAAGATTTGGGGAGTCATCTGACTTGTTGTATCTGACAGGTGGGTGGAATATGCCCCCCGACAGCCGTTATGTCACTTTAACCGGAACGATCACCCGTGGGAAGAAGAAGGGTCAGATGGTTGACATCCATGTCACGTTGACCGAGAAGGAACTTCAGGAACTGACTCGCTCTCGGGAGCCTTTACAGGACGAGCCGGTGGAGGGGAAGAAGACGTGTTCGGTGGGTCCTGACCGCGGTCCTCACGTCCTCCTGTGGAGCGTCCTCTGTCTGCCGGTGGTCTTCGTCTTGTCCTTCGTGCTCTCCTTCTATTACGGGACCATCACTTGGTACAATATCTTCTTGGTTTACAATGAGGAGAGGACTTTCTGGCACAAGATCACCTTCTGCCCCTTCCTGATCATCTTCTACCCCATCATCATCATGGCGGTGTCCTTCTCTCTGGCCACGTACACGGCGGTGACGCAGATCTCCTGGTTGTTCGGTGAGTGGTGGCGCGCGGTGAAGGACATGGAGAAGGGCTTCTGCGGGTGGCTTTGTAGCAAGCTGGGCCACGAGGACTGTTCGCCTTACAGCATCGTGGAGCTGCTGGACTCGGACAACATATCCGGTAGCCTATCAGTGAAGGGCTCGACACAGGAAGTGGAGACCTCCGCCGTCTGACCTCTACATGACCTTTTATTTGGGTTTCTTCTTCATCTCCTTGACCTTTTATTTTAAGTAATTTTTGGAATGCCGATCTATGGAAAGTCCTGTGCCATGCGGATTATGTCCGGTGCCATGCGGATTATGTCCGGTGCCATGCGGATTATGTCCGGTGCCATGCGGATTATGTCCGGTGCCATGCGGATTATGTCCGGTGCCATGCGGATTATGTCCGGTGCCATGCGGATTATGTCCGGTGCCATGCGGATTATGTCCGGTGCCATGCAGATTATGTCCGTTGCCATGCGGATTATGTCCGGTGCCATGCGGATTATGTCCGGTGCCATGCGGATTATGTCCGGTGCCATGCGGATTATGCTGGTGATTTGTGAATCTATTGCAGGCCTGGACTGCAACCGGAGATTATACCACTCAGGACCCTATTCAAGATCAGTCTTAAAGGTGAAAAACTTTATTATTTTAAATCAACTGGTTAAACAGATTTGTAAATTACTTAATCCTTCCTGTACTTATTAGCTGCTGAATACTACAGCGGAAATTCTTTTCTTTTTGAAACACAGAGCTCTCTACTGACATTGTGAGCACAGTGCTCTCTGCTGACATCTCTGTCCATTTTAGGAACTGTCCAGAGCAGCATATGTTTGCTATGGGGATTTTCTCCTACTCTGGACAGTTCTTAAAATGGACAGAGGTGTCAGCAGAGAGCACTGTGGTCATGATGTCAGCAGAGAGCTCTGTGTTTCAAACGGAAAAAGAATTTCCACTGTAGTATTCAGCAGCTAATAAGTACAGGAAGGATTAAGATGTTTTTAAATAGAAGTAAATTACTAATCTGTTTAACTTTTTGGCACCAGTTGATAAAATAAATACATTTTCACCGCAGTACCCCTTTAAAGGGGTACTCCCTGAGGAAACAAACTTTTTTTCAAATCAACTGGTTGCAGGAAGTTATACAGATTTGTTAATTACATCTATATAAAATATATTAGTCCTTTCAGTACTTAGCTGCTGTATGCTCCACAGGAAGTTGTTTAGTTCTTTCCAGTCTGACCACATTAGGAGAAGAAATGTCCAGCGCAGGATGAGGTCAAACAGGAACGTTATTAGCGATCACATGGAGCACACAGAAACACCAACGCGTTTCGGGTCAAACTGGACCCTTAATCATGGTATATTATGCCATGATTAAGGGTCCAGTTTGACCCGAAACGCGTTGGTGTTTCTGTGTGCTCCATGTGATCGCTTATAAAGTTCTTGTTTGACCTCATCCTGCGCTGGACACTTCTTCTCCTAGTTCTGTCTATTGGACCGGTGGCACAGCCGGTTAGTCCGGAAGCGGATGGGAAAGTCAGGCTGAGGTGAGCCGCCAATTTTTGCTGTTATTAGTCTGACCACATTGCTCTCTGCTGCCACCTCTGTCCATGTGAGGAACTTTCCAGAGCAAGAGAGGTTTCCTATGGGAATTGTCTCCTGCTCCGGACAGTTCTTGACATGAACAGAGGTGGCAGCAGTGAGCACTGTGGTCAGACTGGAATGAACTACACAACTTCCTGTGGAGCATACAGCATCTGATAAGTACTGGAAGGATTAAGATTTTTAAATAGAAGTAATTTACAAATCTGTTTAACTTTCAGGTACCTGTTGATTAAAAAAAAAAAAACATTTTTTTTTAAACCCCATTAAGTGGACATGTCACCTGTACGCCCTCCTAAAGATCGCTGCTCCCATAAGACCCTGCCTTAGATTAGGACTTCTGTATGATCATCTATCAAAGTTAGTAGGAAAAATTGACCCCCTAAATGACCCCAGCTGTTGCAAAACTACAACTCCCAGCATGCCCGGACAGCCAACGGCTGGTTGCAGGAAGTTAAACAGATTTGTAAATTACTTCTATATAAAAAAATCTTAATCCTTCCAGTACTTATCAGCTGTTGTATGCTCCACAGAAAGTTATTTAGTTCGATCCAGTCTGACCACAGTGCTCTCTGCTGCCACCTCTGTCCATGTCAGGAACTGTCCAGAGCAGGAGAGGTTTCCTATGGGACTTTTCTCCTGCTTCGGACAGTTCCTGACATGGACAGAGGTGTCAGCAGAGAGCACTGTGGTCAAGGTGTCCCCGCCACTCCGGACCCGTCACCGCTGCCCTGGATGTCGCTCTATCGCTGTCCCCGGGGTGTCCCCGACGTTCCGGACGTCTTCTTCCCCGGGATCCACGTTCTCCGTCGCCGTCATCACGTCGCTACGCACGCCGCTCCTATTGGATGACTGGACGGCGTGCGTGATGACGTCGAAGGAGAGCGCTGGCAGGGGATCCCGGCACGGAGCAGACACTGAGGAGGCAGGTAAGGTCCCTCCCGGTGCAGCCGGGTTAGTGTCACTTTCCCTTCAGACGCGGCGGTCAGCTTTGATCGCCGCATCTGAAGGGTTAATACAGGGCATCACCGCGATCGGTGATGTCCTGTATTAGCCGCGGGTCCCGGCCGTTGATGGCCGCAGGGACCGCCGCGATAGGTGTGTATTCGCCGTATAAGATGCACCAACTCCCCCCCCCCCCAGTTTTGGGGAAGAAAAAGTGCGTCTTATACGGCGAAAAATACGGTATATGATGTTATAAAAAATGTTTCCATTTTATTTATTTATTTTTTTTACACTTTTATCACTCTGCAATTTCATCACTGACTACGCAGCCGGCTCTGCATCAAATGCATCTCATGTTTTCGCTTCAACAAGAACGACAATCCCTGGTCAGAGGTTTTATATATTTATCTGCTAGAATAAGAATTGGTTTTCTTTATTTTTATTATTTTTCCTTTGCAAGGAAAGTTTGTAACGTTTGTGGAGAATGATGCACGGAATATAACACGATGATCGCTATGCATTAAAAGATTCCCCGGTAAACCTATCCATGGTCAGTGTAGTCATTCTTTCTTCTGTCTCTTTTGGGAAAGCTGGGTGACCATCAACAATGACATAAATTGCGCACCAATAAGGTCCTTGTCACGATGCCGGCTGGCAGGTGGTGGATCCTCTGTGCCAGAGAGGGATTGGCGTGGACCGTGCTAGAGGATCGGTTCTAAGTCACTACTGGTTTTCACCAGAGCCCGCCGCAAAGCGGGATGGTCTTGCTGCGGCGGTAGTGACCAGGTCGTATCCCCTAGCAACGGCTCAACCTCTCTGGCTGCTGAAGATAGGCGCGGTACAAGGGAGTAGACAGAAGCAAGGTCGGACGTAGCAGAAGGTCGGGGCAGGCAGCAAGGATCGTAGTCAGGGGCAACGGCAGAAGGTCTGGAATCACAGGCAAGGAACACACAAGGAACGCTTTCACTGGCACTAGGGCAACAAGATCCGGCGAGGGAGTGAAGGGGAAGTGAGGTGATATAGGGAAGTGCACAGGTGTAAACACTAATTGGAACCACTGCACCAATCAGCGGTGCAGTGGCCCTTTAAATCGCAAAGACCCGGCGCGCGCGCGCCCTAGGGAGCGGGGCCGCGCGCGCCGGGACAGAACTGACGGGGAGCGAGTCAGGTACGGGAGCCGGGGTGCGCATCGCGAGCGGGCGCTACCCGCATCGCGAATCGCATCCCGGCCGGAGGTGGTAACGCAGCGCCCCGGGTCCGTGGAACCGACCGGGGCGCTGCAGTGAGGGAAGTGTAGCGAGCGCTCCGGGGAGGAGCGGGGACCCGGAGCGCTCGGCGTAACAGTACCCCCCCCCTTGGGTCTCCCCCTCTTCTTGGGGCCTGAGAACCTGAGGATCAGACTTTTGTCCAGGATATTGTCCTCAGGTTCCCAGGACCTCTCTTCTGGACCACAACCCTCCCAATCCACTAAAAAAAAAGTTTTTCCTCTGACTTTTTTAGAAGCCAAGATCTCTTTGACAGAGAAGATGTCCGAGGAGCCGGAAACAGGAGTGGGAGGAACAGATTTAGGAGAAAAACGGTTGAGGATGAGAGGTTTAAGAAGAGAGACGTGAAAGGCATTAGGGATACGAAGAGAAGGAGGAAGAAGAAGTTTGTAAGAGACAGGATTAATTTGAGACAAAACTTTAAAAGGACCAAGATAGCGTGGTCCCAACTTATAGCTCGGGACACGGAAACGGACATATTTAGCGGAGAGCCATACCTTGTCTCCAGGGGAAAAAATGGGAGGAGCTCTTCTTTTCTTATCTGCGAATCTCTTCATGCGAGAAGAAGCCTGTAAGAGAGAATTTTGGGTCTCTTTCCATATGGTGGAAAGATCACGAGAAATTTCATCCACAGCGGGCAGACCAGAGGGCAAGGGGGTAGGGAGGGGGGGAAGAGGGTGACGGCCGTACACCACGAAAAACGGAGATTTGGTAAAAATATGGGCACCTTGGAGACGATCAAAGAGTTCAGAGATGAGGGGTAGGGGGTAGCGGTTCTTAACCGTGATTTTATTAAGACCGCGGTAGTCAATGCAAGGACGTAGAGAGCCATCTTTTTTGGACACAAAGAAAAATCCGGCTCCGGCAGGAGAGGAGGATTTACGGATAAAGCCCTTTTTTAAATTTTCTTGGACGTATTCAGACATGGCAAGAGTCTCTGGGACGGACAGAGGATAGATTCTGCCCCGGGGTGGAGTAGTGCCCGGGAGGAGGTCAATGGGACAATCATAAGGCCTGTGAGGAGGTAGAGTCTCAGCTTGTTTTTTGCAAAAAACGTCCGCAAAGTCCATATAGGCCTTAGGGAGACCGGTTACATGAGGAAGCACAGGGACACGGCAAGGTTTACTGGGAACCGGTTTTAAGCAGTCCTTGGAACAAGAGGGCCCCCAACTCTTGATCTCCCCAGTGGACCAATCCAGGATTGGGGAATGGAGTTGAAGCCAGGGAAGTCCAAGAAGGATTTCAGAAGTGCAATTGGGGAGGACCAACAGTTCAATCCTCTCGTGATGAGATCCGATGCGCATTAGAAGGGGCTCCGTGCGGAAACGTATAGTACAGTCTAATCTTTCATTGTTTACACAATTGATGTAGAGGGGTCTGGCGAGACTGGTCACCGGGATGTTGAACCTGTTGACGAGAGAGGCCAAGATAAAATTTCCTGCAGATCCAGAGTCCAAGAAGGCCACAGCAGAGAAGGAGAAGGCAGAGGCAGACATCCGCACAGGCACAGTAAGACGTGGAGAAGCAGAGTAGACATCAAGGACTGTCTCACCTTTGTGCGGAGTCAGCGGACGTCTTTCCAGGCGGGGAGGACGGATAGGACAATCCTTCAGGAAGTGTTCGGTACTAGCACAGTACAGGCAGAGATTCTCCATGCGGCGTCGTGTCCTCTCTTGGGGTGTCAGGCGAGACCGGTCGACCTGCATAGCCTCCACGGCGGGAGGCACAGGAACAGGTTGCAGGGGACCAGAGGAGAGAGGAGCCGGGGAGAAGAAACGCCTCGTGTGAACAGAGTCCATATCCTGGCGGAGCTCCTGACGCCGTTCGGAAAAACGCATGTCAATGCGAGTGGCAAGATGGATGAGTTCATGTAGGTTAGCAGGGATTTCTCGTGCGGCCAGAACATCTTTAATGTTGCTGGATAGGCCTTTTTTAAAGGTCGCGCAGAGTGCCTCATTATTCCAGGATAATTCTGAAGCAAGGGTACGGAACTGTACGGCATACTCGCCAACGGAAGAATTACCCTGGACCAGGTTCAACAAGGCAGTCTCAGCAGAAGAGGCTCGGGCAGGTTCCTCAAAGACACTTCGAATTTCCGAGAAGAAGGAGTGTACAGAGGCAGTGACGGGGTCATTGCGGTCCCAGAGCGGTGTGGCCCAAGCCAGGGCTTTTCCAGACAGCAGGCTGACTACGAAAGCCACCTTAGACCTTTCAGTGGGGAACTGGTCCGACATCATCTCCAAGTGTAATGAACATTGGGAAAGAAAGCCACGGCAAAACTTAGAGTCCCCATCAAATTTATCCGGCAAGGATAGTCGTATTCCAGAAGCGGCCACTCGCTGCGGAGGAGGTACAGGAGCTGGCGGAGGAGATGATTGCTGGAGCTGTGGTAGTAACTGTTGTAGCATAACAGTCAGTTGAGACAGCTGTTGGCCTTGTTGCGCAATCTGTTGTGACTGCTGGGCGACCACCGTGGTGAGGTCAGCGACAACTGGCAGAGGAACTTCAGCGGGATCCATGGCCGGATCTACTGTCACGATGCCGGCTGGCAGGTGGTGGATCCTCTGTGCCAGAGAGGGATTGGCGTGGACCGTGCTAGAGGATCGGTTCTAAGTCACTACTGGTTTTCACCAGAGCCCGCCGCAAAGCGGGATGGTCTTGCTGCGGCGGTAGTGACCAGGTCGTATCCCCTAGCAACGGCTCAACCTCTCTGGCTGCTGAAGATAGGCGCGGTACAAGGGAGTAGACAGAAGCAAGGTCGGACGTAGCAGAAGGTCGGGGCAGGCAGCAAGGATCGTAGTCAGGGGCAACGGCAGAAGGTCTGGAATCACAGGCAAGGAACACACAAGGAACGCTTTCACTGGCACTAGGGCAACAAGATCCGGCGAGGGAGTGAAGGGGAAGTGAGGTGATATAGGGAAGTGCACAGGTGTAAACACTAATTGGAACCACTGCACCAATCAGCGGTGCAGTGGCCCTTTAAATCGCAAAGACCCGGCGCGCGCGCGCCCTAGGGAGCGGGGCCGCGCGCGCCGGGACAGAACTGACGGGGAGCGAGTCAGGTACGGGAGCCGGGGTGCGCATCGCGAGCGGGCGCTACCCGCATCGCGAATCGCATCCCGGCCGGAGGTGGTAACGCAGCGCCCCGGGTCCGTGGAACCGACCGGGGCGCTGCAGTGAGGGAAGTGTAGCGAGCGCTCCGGGGAGGAGCGGGGACCCGGAGCGCTCGGCGTAACAGTCCTGTACACGACCGATTTAATAAACCTCTTAGCCAAGTATCAATGTAACTAATAATCACCAACTGACCAACACCAGTGAATAGAGGTGGCTTAAAACATCACTTTTAATATATACTAAATAAAAGTAGAAAGTACAGTCAGTGCCGTTCCGTGCATGTACTCAATAATCTTTAATCCAAACTATAACTGCTAAAAGCAAATATAATTATATCCAAGCTAGGAGTGCTATACTGTAATACAAGCACATCCAAGCATGAAAAAAGTGTGCTACATCAAGGCACAATCAAGCTGATGTGACAAATCACTTGGGGTCACCCAGCAAATAGTTACTCCTTCAGTCATCCAATAATGGCGACTGAGTCTCCCAACGCGTTTCTATCGCCTGTTACGGCGGTGTCATCAGGGGAGGTATTGACATAGGAGTCAATCAAAAGTAGACCGTCAGGGTATGTACCAACTGACCGGACTAAGTCAAGGGGCTGCAGCATGTAACCATACACAACACGCGGCAGCCTCTTAGCTATGGTACTTAGATATATAAATTACTTGAAGTCCAGCACCAACAGAGGCCTTTCCTGTAAAAGAAAAGAACATATGTGTAGACAAGTGGCCATATGAAGCTGATCTCGTTTAGAAGTCAGCATTGCATTGCTTACTCACTTAACCACCTCCGATTGGCTGCCCTGCAAAACAAGAGAAACACAACCCCATTCAGTATTCCCTGCGTTGAATCCACCTGTAGGGAAGGAATACTCCATATGGAGTGTACTCACTATTGTGTGACTTCAAGAAGAATTACCGGTGGCGCGCACTCCCGCAGTGGCGAAGAGGCCGGCTGACATCCAGCCCAGCGCACTGCCGGGGAAGCCGGCGTCTGACGTTATATCCTGTGCGACCATTACCTCACGTCCGGCGCATCCGCCCCGCTTCCCAGGGCGACGCGTCCTAGGGCGGTGCTAAGTTATCTGCACTCGCCGAACGTGTTAACCATTTGTGGTCCATACAGGACGTTCACTCTCTTTATAACAGGTCAGTAAACTAACTTTGCTGGTATCTCTTAACATAGAACAATGCAGTTATCTCGGTTGTCACTAAGGTCTGTCTATATATGAATAAGTAGGTGACAAGATTACTACAATTCCCAGAGAGTTTGGAAAAAAGGTTGGGGGGGCTGCACCTATTCCCCTAAAAGGGGAGGGGCAACTGGTTAAAGTGGTGTGTGGGGCAATCCTATTTTTCATATAGAGAATTAGGGTAGTCAACTGGGTGGAATATATTAAGTGTACCCTAGTAATTATATATGTGTGAACGGGGAGAACACATGGCCCTTTGTGTAGTTGCCACCCTAGTTGGCCCTCTCGTCATAGCCCTATGCCTAGGCGGCTTCATCCCTAATGGATGGCCCCGCTCAGGAACCTCCTATATGCCCTAGCATTCCTAACCGCCTATTGGAGGTCTACCTGTAAGACCCACTAGGGTCTCCCCTATCTACCTAGGTCCTCCAATTATTTTTCCACCCAGTAAATCCCTACAGAAAACAAGAAAAATTAATCTGTTCATTCAAGCCATGGGGGGCATAGGTTTTTAACTTATGGATCCATTTGCACTCCCTTTGGAGTAGCAAACGGTCCAGATCACCTCCTCTAGGAGAGCTATGTACATGCTCAATGCCCCTAAATCTTACTCTGTACATGTCATTGCCATGATAGTCCCGCATATGTTTGGCTAGGGGCGTATCTCTATTGTTACGAATATCGCCAATATGTTCAAGAACACGTCTACGCAGCTCTCGTAGTGTTTTGCCTACATAATAAGTAGGACACGGGCATTGGGCCAAATAAATCACAGCTCTCGAGCTATAGTTGATAAATTGCTTAATTTTTAGATTGCCACCACGTACGCCACTCATCACCTCTTTCGTTTTAACCAAGTATGCACACGCCTTACAATGGCCACATTTATAGCAACCCGAGGGCTGTACATATCCATCCAACCATGTATTTGCCCCTCCCCTCCTCGGGGCCAGATGACTCCTAACCACCGTGTCACCTATACTACGCCCTTTACGGTAGGTGATCAAAGGTCTCTCACCTACAACTTCTTCTCCCAGGTCTTTATCCAATTTCAGGATGTCCCAGTGCCTTGTCAGGGATTCCTGAACCTCAATTGCCGCATTATCAAAGGTACCTATTATGCGTAACTCCTTATCTGTATTAACCTTATTATTTGGTCTCAAAAGTGTCTCTTGCGGGGTCATTAGGGCATGTTTATATGCCCTTCGAAGCACATAATCAGGATAACCCCTGTTTTTAAATCTTGTACGCAGTACAATCGCCTCCTGTTTGAAGATCTGCAGGCTCGAACAGTTTCTCCTCAATCGAAGGTATTGACCTTTGGGAATACCCCTTTTGAGGCTGCCTGGATGGCAACTAGTCCATCCCAGCAGGCTATTAGTTGCTGTCTGCTTACGATAAATTGTCAATGTCAATACCTCCCCTGATGACACCGCCGTAACAGGCGATAGAAACGCGTTGGGAGACTCAGTCGCCATTATTGGATGACTGAAGGAGTAACTATTTGCTGGGTGACCCCAAGTGATTTGTCACATCAGCTTGATTGTGCCTTGATGTAGCACACTTTTTTCATGCTTGGATGTGCTTGTATTACAGTATAGCACTCCTAACTTGGATATAATTATATTTGCTTTTAGCAGTTATAATTTGGATTAAAGATTATTGAGTACATGCACGGAACGGCACTGATTGTACTTTCTACTTTTATTTAGTATATATTAAAAGTGATGTTTTAAGCCACCTCTATTCACTGGTGTTGGTCAGTTGGTGATTATTAGTGACCATCAACAAGCCGGCCGTTTTTAATGGTCACCCAACTCTCCAGGTGTCCTGAACGGTCATTTTTTGTGTCTCATTGTTTTCGCTTGATGACTGAGCAGATGCACTGCTGAAGGCTTTTTCGTGTTTCATGTCACTAAATTTACAATATTTAAATTCAAACTTTTTCCAAAACCTGCGCTTTCTGTCAGTGAATGGGAACAAGGCTCTTAGGGCTCATTTACACTGATACAGTCATCGCTAGGACCACCGCTCTCGGATATGCACGCCAAACTGTTGTAGCGTGCACGTAATGTCCACTGGGAATTTTCCCTTGTGTGAATAATGCGCCCTAACATTTACAGGCAGGTCAGATCTTGTCCTGCTCAAACAATTTAAGGGTTAATTTATTTATTTTTTATAATTTTTTTTAAATAATGCATCTATGCAAAAAATCTTTGCAGTCCCTCAATATTCTCACTATTACTATGTGAGGATTTCCCAAGATGACTATTTACCTGGTGCTCATCCTGTTCCTGTGCTTAAATCCTGTTTTTGTTTGTTTTCTGGGCTCCTAATTCACCTGTTTATGTTGCTCACACTGCATGCAGTTCACTGAGGAGGAGGGGCGGTCCCTTCTTGCCCTCACATCTCCCTCCCTCCTCAGAGCTTACACTGGCCGCTCTGTATACAGAGGTTTTATCCCCCCCCCCCCCCCCCCCCCCCAGACACAAGACTGAGCTCTGGGCTGTGCATGCCCCCTAGTGGTAAGAAGTATGGAGCATTTTTCTCACCCAAAAATATTAACTTTTTAAACTAATCTATATAGTAAAAATATTCATACAATGTTATAATCTACATTATATAAAACGTTTTTGCAAATTCTAGTGCCCGTTTAAGTTTTTCTTAATAACAAGTTACATTTTAAACAGTAAAGTTGGAAACAATCTTTTGTTAAAAGCGGGCCAATGCTTGTTTTATGTTTTATTTTCTTCACCTGTTCGTGGCATTTTTTTAGGCTCAGTGGCAATTTTTTTCCAATATTTTTTTTTCTCAAATTAAAATTTTCTAAAAATATTACTTGTGTCTTTTTAATAAAAAAAATAAATAAATAAAAATATATACTATTGAGAACCCAACACCAAAAATGCATCATAGAGGTGAAAAATAAAGAAGCCATTATTATTATTATTAATAATATTATTTTTTCTTTCCTGGCTAAAATAAAAAAAAGCCTAATTAAAGTTTTCTGTTCGGAGCCTTAGATATCTTAGAGGCATCGGCTTTTTTCTTTTTTTTTTCTTACATAAAATCTTCAGCGTTCCAGGAGCTCGTCCTCCTCAGAGATGTCACATTAGATCTGTGTAGCTTGAAGGGTTAACGCCCCAATTCCCCCCCCCCCCCCCGCGCTTTGTTCGCATTAGGAGACCAGACACACCAAGTCCAATCTCCTGGTGAAGTGTTGCCCTGGGCGCCTGACAGTCAGAAATGGAAGAGAACAGCAGAAAGTAAACACTCCTGTACACCGCGCAAATTCTGACCGGCTGCAGTCTGGGCTATAGGCTGAGTGTTTTTCTGTTATGTATTATCAATCAATTAAAGGGTTACGGGGGGGGGGGGGGGGGGGGGGCGGCATTAGGAGATTTGTTGCTGCGAAGTTTAGCTTACAGAGGATTGACTGGACTGATACATTGTAACAAATCCTCTGCCTTGTAGGCAGGCCAGTATGTATTTGTAGCTCCTGTATGTAAATAAGGTTTTTATTCAATGACAGTAAACATAGATATTAAAGGGGTACTCCAGGGAAATACTTTTTTTTTTCTTTTTTCTCAAATCAACCGGTGCCAGAAAGTTATACAGATTTGTAAATTACTTTCTATTTAAAAATAGAAATAGAGGAAATAATTTTATTTTTGAATTTCCTTTCTGTCTGACCACAGTGCTCTCTGCTGACACCTCTGTCCATGTTAGGAACTGTCCAGAGCAGGAGAGGTTTTCTATGGGGATTTGCTCCTACTCTGGTCAGTTCCTGACATGGACAGAGGTGTCAGCAGAGAGCACTGTGGTCAGACTGGAAAGAAATCCAAAAAGAAAAGATCTTCCTCTGTAGTATACAGCAGGTAATAAGTACTGGAAGGATTAAGATTTTTTAATAAAAGTAATTTACAAATCTGTTTAACTTTTTGGCAGCCAGGGACCCACCGGTAATGGTGGACATCCGCGGATGTCCGCCATTAACCCCTCAGATGGCATGATCAATATAGATCACGGCATCTGCGGCAGTGCGGTACTTAGAATGGATAATCGGATCGCCCAGAGCGCTGCCGCAGGGATCCGATCATCCAGCATGGTGGCCGGAGGTCCCCTCACCTTGCTCCGGCCGTCTTCCGGGGTCTAACAGTTTCCTGTTAGTACACATAAGGTATACTGGCTAGCCGGAAGCTGGGTCACAGTAAGATTGGCTGCTAGGGTCCATTGGCTACATGCTACTTACCCCCTAGAGCACTTCACATAACCTACCTAGGTTACCTTAAGAATTAAGCGTTTCATTTGTTAGCTCGCTAGAGCACCTACTGGCCAGGCAGAACATCTCACACACGCAAAAAAGGAGAAGAAGAAGTGTACCTAACAGTGGCAGGAATTGAATTTCAATGGCTACAATCCCTAAAGTGTTTTTTTATGTGAGATATTTACTTTGGTGTATGTACTAGAGAAACTTGAGGTAGTACATTTAAGTCAGTAAGTTAAAGTACTATGTGTGTAAGTACCATTTTAAGGGTGATCTTCCCTACTATTTTTGTTGAGACAGGTGCTAGCGATGGGCGACAGCAATAATACTACCCTCGGAGGAGCCGGGTTGTCACCTATTTAGTAACTGCTAAACACCTTTAGCATTCTATACATTTGTATGTATAAGAATTATTTACGTTTTTAGTGCTGAGTGTACACGTGCAGCACACCGACATTTTCTGTGTACAGCTCTGACTTACTTTTTATGTACATAGACATTAGACTATCTTTATATGTACAACCCTTACCTATTTTTATGTACACAGACACGAGGATACCTTTCCTGTGTACAAGAACCGTATACACCTTTACTATACATTTATCAACACTCCAACATGGTTTAGGCGCATTCACCTGACAAGTGCAACATGCAGCATAAGAGTTCTATGAAGCTGCTGGTATATACATAAAACAGATGTGTAAGGATCAGCAGTCCACCTACACTAGGAGTCCAATTAAAGGGAAATATACAAAGTGGCGTGTAAGGATCAGCAGTCCACCTACACTAAGAGTTAATGGAAAGGAAAGGTAAACACGGCCTTAACCACAACTCAGCCGGGTACAATCCTTAATGAATCTCCTACAGGCTAGGAGTCTCTTGACTTAATAGTCAGGCACAAGCTTGGTGGTTACGTTGCTGAACTTTAAACTGGAACAATCTTAGCACAGTCCTGCTAGGCACAATTCTTGAACTTGGTTGCTGCTAAATAAAAGTGGTTAACACAAGAAATAATCTGACATTACTTTAGAGTCTCTTTAGAGGATGTTCCTCTTCACTCTTGTAGTGCTTCTCTGGGTTCCTCTGTATCTGCCAACATCAGGGGCAGGATTGGAATTAACATAGCTTTGCCACATTGGTGAGGATGGAGTGGTGGATGGCAGCATTAGAAGGGGACACAGGCTTCCTAGCCGGGATCAAAGTGGGGCAATAGGGCTTGAGTACCATCTCCAAACTAGGATGGACCCATGACTCTTTTGTTGGTACCCTGGAAGCAGGCAAACGCTCCATGTCAGAAGAGGGCCTAGGTACGTGCGTTGGTACCTCTGGAATAGACAAACTCTCATTGCTCCGAGAGGGCCTAGGTATGGTCTTTGGTGCCCACAATTTGGGCTTACTTTACTGAACTTGAGCAGGACTTGACTCTCGACGGTATGTAGAAGATGAAGAACTTGACTCTTTGTTGTACATAGAAGATGATGAACTTGGCTCTTTGTTGTACATAGAAGATGAAGAACTTGACTGTTTGTTGTACATAGAAGATGAAGAACTTGACTCTTTGTTGTACATAGAAGATGATGAACTTGGCTCTTGAAGCTCCTCCTCCTTGGGTACACTGGTGGAGGCTTTAGGAGCAGACCTTTTCGGCCTCAAGTTGAAGGGATCGGACTCCCAATCAGTTGACGGAAAATATTTGAAGGGAAGCTGTGTTGGGGCTGTTGGTCTTGTGACCGCTGCAGCCCATTCTCCACGCAGGCTCTGGACGGGGGTGTACTCCACAATTTCACCCACCTCCAAGGTGTTGAACTTCTTATGGAGATATGGCCTTTGCACTGCTCACCGGTTTACAAGGATGGTCTGCCCAGTGTGGCAGTCAAGGAGTGTCCCATAACCTCTGACCTTGTCGAACTTGGCCACAGTTGCTCTTCTTCTTTCTAATGGCTCCTCCCCTTCTTGGGGATGATCCCATTTACGAATGTACAATGCCTCCATTTCTTTGGTATTTTCTTGCCACCGTACTTTCCCTTCATGGGGCAAATGCACGTGCTTGGGAGCATAGAGTTCTTTGTGTCGGGCCTTTAGCTTTTCCATCAATTCGGCCAGCTCGGTTTCTTGACGGGCCCTTTCCCTTTCTGCAGTTGGGATTGGTGGGAGTGTCTTCCCAGGTAACGGTTGAAGTACTCTGTGCATGTACTCGATCAGCTCCGGCTCATCTCCGAACACCCATTGCGGCAATTTTGGTGAGCACGGTCGTGCACTTGGCAAGCTTGATCGAGGAATGACCTCAGGGCTGGAGGAGGAAGAATAGGCCGCCTCTGGCGGGGTACTCACTGCAGACTCCTCCGATGGGATCTCCTCAGGGGCGGAGCGTGGCGCAGCACGGGCTTTCTTTGCGCGCTTTTCCGGTAGCAGTTCGGCTCCGCCTGTGCCGACCGGACCAGAGGATCGCAGTATAAACTCATTGCGCAGTTTACACATCTCAGTTGTAGATGCATTTTCGCCTCCCCCCTTACTTTTCTTGTGGCCCCCTTGTACGGTGCACCACAAGCACCGCTCCCGTACACAGCAACACGGTTTACAGCACATGAATAAAGTTCGTTTTCTGGGGGGGGGGAGGAGTACACTTTCACTAGTGGCAACTGTAGTAGACACACACCCGAATCCTGTTCGTGCGACGCCAAAAAGGCTTTGTGGTAGGCCTCTGGGGTAGTGGTTGTGTAGTCAGAGTTTTGCTTTAGTATATCAGGGGTGTCACGATTCGGCTGGCAGGTAGTGGATCCTCTGTGCCATAGAGGGATTGGCGTGGACCGTGTTGGTGGACCGGTTCTAAGTTGCTACTGGTATTCACCAGAGCCCGCCGCAAAGCGGGATGGTCTTGCAGCGGCGGTAGCAACCAGGTCGTATCCACCAGCAACGGCTCAACCTCTCTGACTGCTGAAGATAGGCGCGGTACAAGGGAGTAGACAAGAGCAAGGTCGGACGTAGCAGAAGGTCAGGGCAGGCAGCAAGGATCGTAGTCAGGGGCAACGGCAGGAGGTCTGGAACACAGGCTAGGAACACACAAGGAAACGCTTTCACTGGCACAATGGCAACAAGATCCGGCGAGGAAGTGCAGGGGAAGTGAGGTATAAGTAGGGAGTGCACAGGTGAACACACTGATTAAGCCTGCTGCGCCAATCAGTGGCGCAGTGGCCCTTTAAATTGCAGAGACCCGGCGCGCGCGCGCCCTAAGGAGCGGGGCCGCGCGCGCCGGGACAAGACAGACGGGGAACGAGTCAGGTACGGGAGCCGGGATGCGCATCGCGAGCGGGCGCCTCCCGCATCGCGAATCGCATCCCGGCTGAGAGAGATATTGCAGCGCACCCGGTCAGCAGGTCTGACCGGGGCGCTGCAAATGCGAGGATGTTGTGAGCGCTCCGGGGAGGAGCGGGGACCCGGAGCGCTCGGCGTAACAGTACCCCCCCCTTGGGTCTCCCCCTCTTCTTGGAGCCTGAGAACCTGAGGATAAGACTTTTGTCTAGGATGTTGTCCTCAGGTTCCCAGGATCTCTCTTCAGGACCACAGCCTTCCCAATCCACCCAAAAATGTTTTTTTCCTCTGACCGTCTTGGAGGCCAGAATCTCCTTCACGGAGAAGACGTCAGAAGAACCGGAAACAGGAGTGGGAGAAACAAGTTTGGGAGAGAAGCGGTTAATGATGAGTGGTTTAAGGAGAGAGACATGGAAGGCATTGGGAATACGAAGAGAAGGAGGAAGAAGGAGTTTGTAAGAGACAGGGTTAATCTGGCACAAGACTTTGAAAGGACCAAGATAGCGTGGTCCCAGTTTGTAACTGGGGACACGAAAGCGGACATATTTAGCGGAGAGCCATACCTTGTCTCCGGGAGCAAAAATGGGGGGAGTTCTTCTTTTCTTATCGGCAAATCTTTTCATCCGGGATGAAGCCTGTAAAAGAGAATTTTGGGTTTCTTTCCATATGGTGGAAAGATCACGAGTCACTTCATCCACAGCGGGCAAACCAGAGGGCAAGGGAGTAGGGAGGGGGGGAAGAGGGTGACGGCCGTACACCACGAAAAATGGGGATTTAGAAGAAGATTCAGAGACTCTAAAGTTGTATGAGAATTCGGCCCATGGTAGAAGATCTGCCCAGTCATCCTGGCGGGAGGAAACAAAATGCCGTAAATAGTCACCCAGGACCTGATTAATTCTTTCTACTTGCCCATTGGATTGGGGATGATAAGAAGAAGAGAAGTTTAATTTGATCTTGAGCTGTTTACAGAGGGCCCTCCAGAATTTAGACACGAATTGGACGCCTCTATCCGAGACGATATGCGTGGGCAACCCGTGAAGACGAAAAATATGTACAAAATATGTACAAAATATGTTGGCTTTGCCAACTGAGACGCTGAAGGAAGACCAGGAAGAGGAATAAAATGTGCCATCTTGGAAAATCGATCAACGACCACCCAAACAACTGTGTTGCCACGGGATGAGGGCAAGTCTGTAATAAAGTCCATACCAATCTGTGACCAAGGCTGTTCGGGGACAGGCAGAGGATGAAGGAGACCAGCAGGCTTCTGGCGAGGAGTCTTATCCCGGGCACAGACCGTACAGGCCCGCACAAAATCAACAACATCCGTCTCCAGAGTCGGCCACCAATAAAAACGAGAGATGAGTTGCAAGGATTTTTTGATGCCCGCATGGCCTGCGAGGTGGGAGGAGTGTCCCCATTTGAGAATCCCGAGACGCTGGCGTGGAGAAACGAAGGTCTTCCCTGGAGGAGTTTGCCTGATGGAGGCTGGAGAAGTGGAGATCAGACAGTCAGGAGGAATGATGTGTTGCGGAGAGACCTCTACTTCAGAGGCATCAGAAGAACGAGAGAGGGCATCGGCCCTAATGTTCTTGTCAGCAGGGCGAAAATTAATTTCAAAGTTAAAACGGGCAAAGAACAACGACCACCTGGCCTGGCGAGGATTCAGCCGTTGGGCAGACTGGAGATAGGAGAGATTCTTGTGATCAGTGTATATGATAACTGGAAATTTTGATCCCTCCAGCAGGTGCCTCCATTCCTCAAGCGCCAATTTAATGGCCAGTAGTTCTCGATCCCCGATGGAGTAGTTTCTCTCCGCCGGAGAGAAGGTCTTAGAAAAAAACCCACAAGTAACAGCATGCCCGGAAGAATTTTTTTGTAGAAGGACCGCTCCAGCTCCCACTGAGGAGGCATCTACCTCCAATAGGAAGGGTTTAGATGGGTCAGGTCTGGAGAGCACGGGAGCGGAAGAAAAGGCAGACTTGAGATGTTTAAATGCGTCTTCCGCTTGGGGGGACCAGGACTTGGGATTGGCATTTTTCTTGGTTAAAACCACGATAGGAGCCACAATAGTGGAAAAGTGTGGAATAAATTGTCTGTAATAATTGGCGAACCCCAAAAAACGTTGGATAGCACGGAGTCCGGAGGGGCGTGGCCAATCTAAGACGGCAGAGAGTTTATCTGGGTCCATTTGTAGTCCCTGGCCAGAGACAAGTAACCTAGGAAAGGAAGAGATTGACATTCAAAGAGACATTTCTCCATTTTGGCATAAAGTTGATTGTCCCGAAGTCTCTGAAGAACCATGCGGACATGCTGGCGGTGTTCTTCTAAGTTGGCAGAAAAAATCTGAATATCGTCCAGATAAACCACAACACAGGAATATAGGAGATCACGAAAAATTTCATTAACAAAGTCTTGGAAGACGGCAGGGGCGTTGCACAGGCCAAAGGGCATGACCAGATACTCAAAGTGTCCATCTCTGGTGTTAAATGCAGTCTTCCATTCGTCCCCCTCCCTGATGCGGATGAGATTATAAGCACCTCTTAAGTCCAGTTTGGTAAAGATGTGGGCACCTTGTAGGCGATCAAAGAGTTCCGAGATAAGAGGTAAGGGGTAGCGGTTTTTTACCGTGATTTTATTAAGTCCGCGGTAATCAATGCAAGGGCGTAGGGAGCCATCTTTTTTGGACACAAAAAAAAATCCAGCTCCGGCAGGAGAGGAGGACTTGCGGATAAACCCCTTTTTTAAATTTTCCTGGATGTACTCTGACATGGCAAGAGTCTCTGGAGCAGACAGAGGATGATATCCGCACAGGCACAGTAAGGCGTGGAGAAGCAGAGTTGACATCAAGAACTGTCTCACCTTTGTGCGGAGTCAGCGTACGTCTTTCCAGGCGGGGAGGACGGATAGGACAATCCTTCAAGAAGTGTTCGGTACCGGCACAGTACAGGCACAGATTCTCCATGCGGCGTCGTGGTGTCAAGCGAGACCGGTCAACTTGCATAGCCTCCACGGCGGGAGGCACAGGAACGGATTGCAGAGGACCAGAGGAGAGAGGAGCCAGGGAGAGAAACCGCCTCGTGCGAACAAAGTCCATATCCTGGCGGAGCTCCTGACGCCTTTCGGAAAAACGCATGTCAATGCGGGTGGCAAGATGAATAAGTTCATGCAGGTTAGCAGGAATTTCTCGTGCGGCCAGCACATCTTTAATGTTGCTGGATAGGCCTTTTTTAAAGGTCGCGCAGAGGGCCTCATTATTCCAGGATAATTCGGAGGCAAGAGTACGGAATTGGATGGCGTACTCGCCAACAGAAGAATTACCCTGGACCAGGTTCAGCAGGGCAGTCTCAGCAGAAGAGGCTCGGGCAGGTTCCTCAAAGACACTTCGAATCTCCGTGAAGAAGGAGTGTACAGAGGCAGTGACAGGGTCATTGCGGTCCCAGAGCGGTGTGGCCCATGACAGAGCTTTCCCAGACAGAAGGCTGACTACGAAAGCCACCTTAGACCTTTCAGTAGGAAACTGGTCCGACATCATCTCCAAGTGCAGGGAACATTGCGAAAGAAAGCCACGGCAAAACTTAGAGTCCCCATCAAATTTATCCGGCAAGGATAATCGTAGGCCGGAAGCGGCCACTCGCTGCGGAGGAGGTGCAGGAGCTGGTGGAGGAGATTGTTGCTGGAGCTGTGGTAATAGCTGCTGTAGCATCACGGTCAGTTGAGACAGCTGGTGGCCTTGTTGCGCTATCTGTTGCGACTGCTGGGCGACCACCGTGGTGAGGTCGGCGACAACTGGCAGCGGGACTTCAGCGGGATCCATGGCCGGATCTACTGTCACGATTCGGCTGGCAGGAGGTGGATCCTCTGTGCCAGAGAGGGATTGGCGTGGACCGTGTTGTTGGACCGGTTCTAAGTTGCTACTGGTATTCACCAGAGCCCGCCGCAAAGCGGGATGGTCTTGCAGCGGCGGTAGCAACCAGGTCGTATCCACCAGCAACGGCTCAACCTCTCTGACTGCTGAAGATAAGCGCGGTACAAGGGAGTAGACAAGAGCAAGGTCGGACGTAGCAGAAGGTCAGGGCAGGCAGCAAGGATCGTAGTCAGGGGCAACGGCAGGAGGTCTGGAACACAGGCTAGGAACACACAAGGGAACGCTTTCACTGGCACAATGGCAACAAGATCCGGCGAGGGAGTACAGGGGAAGTGAGGTATAAGTAGGGAGTGCACAGGTGATAACACTGATTAGGCCTGCTGTGCCAATCAGTGGCGCAGTGGCCCTTTAAATTGCAGAGACCCGGCGCGCGCGCCCTAAGGAGCGGGGCCGCGCGCGCCGGGACAAGACAGACGGGGAACGAGTCAGGTACGGGAGCCGGGATGCGCATCGCGAGCGGGCGCCTCCCGCATCGCGAATCGCATCCCGGCTGAGAGAGATATTGCAGCGCACCCGGTCAGCAGGTCTGACCGGGGCGCTGCAAATGTGAGGATGTTGCGAGCGCTCCGGGGAGGAGCGGGGACCCGGAGCGCTCGGCGTAACAAGGGGTTAAGGTTAACCCTATAGTTCGTGACGCCAGGCTGAGGACTAGTATGCTGAGATGATTCTCCGGCCTATCGCAGCCCTTCCCAGTAACGACAGGTGCATATGAATAATGACTGAAGGTCCACAAGGTAGCTGAACTTGGATAACTTTACTTAAAGACTTGCGGTACATCCAATGAACAATAACAGTCTCATTCAAACAGTCTCTATATAGTTCAGTGACAGACAGTTGTTGTGGACCTTGAATTATAAGTCTCTGAATTTAGGGTTAATTTTGAAGATCCATCCTGATATAGGGGATAGATAAGGTCCGGTGATCTTGCAGAGTGTTTAGGGATTGATACACTCACGGTTAAGAAGAGATCAGCCGCAAGGCTCGGGCCTAATTCACTGATGACAGCAGCGCAGATCCTTCCCTGTCAACAGCCCACGAGGAAAGAGAGCTAACAATGGCCGCCGCTCCCTTATATGGGCAGGGTTGTTCTGATTGGTCCAAATATCTGTCACTCACCGTCACAAAGAATGATGGGTGCAATACGTCACAGGGACCTCCAAAGGTCCTTAAGCAAAAACCATAGAATTTACCTGATCACGTGACCCACCGGTCCTGTTACGCTCCGTACAGGTAATTAACCACTTATATACATTTGTACAATTATACTTATATAAATCCTGAGTAAACTGTAAGATAACAACTAATATCTAGATGAGAGGTGACAAGGGGTGGACTAGATAAGAAGGACCCCGACGTCCTAGGGACTCTGGCTATGGGGACCTCTATACACAGGTACCGTATAGGATGCGGTACCGGGACACCACAGTATCTTTATCTTCTGAACATAATGTAAGAAGCTGAATAAAAACGTAACCAACATTTACAAATATATAACATTACTTACTGCAGAGCTGCAATCACAATTCAGCAGATGTCAGAGCTAAATCTCTCAGTATCCTAAAAATATCCATTCCAGAAAGTGTCCTAAAAGAACAGGAAATGTACATAAATATCTGTAAGGAAAAAACTAATCTCCTGTATTATTATAGAAGATAAGCAGAAGAATAGTGAGTGCAGCTCTGGAGTATAATACAGGATATAAATCGAGATTTTCCTAGCTAATGTGACGGAAAATATAAGTTATATGAAGACAGGAGGCAAGTATCTTATTCATTAATCTTTCTTTATTAATGCCCATAGCAGAAAAACCATCTTCATTTATTTAATTCAAACAAAAAAACTACAAATCCCAGCAGCCCTTTCAGTCCTGGTGGCCACTCCTAGCCAAGTGGCTGCTATATAAAGGACTGCCTAGTAAGACTCTTCCTCTTTCTTGAAGCGAAATCCAGACTCATAAGAACCACGAACCCTCTAGATTTCGGTACCGCAACTCGGGTCCTCGGCCAGCCGGCCTATCACCTTCCGACTCCAGGGTTGCAACGATGAAACATTTGTGGAACCTTGTCACCAACGACACTCCAACGGGGATGTCCGGAAGTTAAACTTCGTCCCAACGGGGACCCAGGAACCAACAGGTTATCCGCAAGCAGGAACTCTCCATCGTAGTTCAATATCCTGAAAGAGAACAAAAACTCGTAACAGGGTTGGGTAGGGAGGGAAGATACTCGCCTCCTGTCTTCATATAACTTATATTTTCCGTCACATTAGCTAGGAAAATCTCGATTTATATATCAGACAGGAGGCTCATATCTTATGCAAGTTTAAAGCTGCATCCATAACATGAACAGTAAATGTAAGAACGAGTAAGATCAAAGGACAGACATAGAGACATGATCCTCCGGCCTAAAGTAAAATTGACGAAAGGTCGACTCCGAAGACCAATCTGCTGCTAGAAGAAGGTCTGAAAGCGAACCCCCGGAAGTAACCACTTTAGTGGCCATTGCCCCTCTAGCAGAATGGGCGCCAAAAAGGGATATATCAATCCCCGCCATTTCCATCACCAACCTCACCCATCTGGCCAGAGTGGCCGAGGACACCGGGTGGTGTGGTTGGACATATGAGACAAGTAACTGGGAATAGTCCGGAGAACGTAAGGTCGTTGTGCGCGTTTCGTACGCCTGCAGGCAGCGGACGACACAAAGTCGCGGATGCGACGGAAAAAAGGGATAGAAAACTGAGTGTAACCCCGTTTTAGTTCTACGAACCACAGAGAATTTAACTCCTTCCGGAGAAAATTGCCGCCTAGAAATATCTAGGGCTCTCACATCTGATACCCTTTTAATGGAAATCAGACACAATAGAGTCGTGAGTTTGAGAGATAAAACCTTTAAGGACAGGGAATCATTGTCTTCCCAAGAGGAAAACATATGTAGCACTGTGGAAACATCCCACGTAGTGTGATAACGCGGCCGTGGAGGGCGTGTAAACTTTACGCCGCGTAGGAGCCGGCACACCAATGAATGTTTGCCTACAGGCAAAGAGTCCACCGGACAATGGTATGCCGATATGGCAGACCTGTATACATTGAGGGAACTATATGATTTTCCCGATTCACAGGACTCCGCCAGGTAGTTTACCACTAATGAAACAGGGGCCTGAACGGGATTAACCTGTCGTTGATCACACCAACGAACCCACAATCCCCAGGCAGATCGATATGCCGATCTAGTCCCTGGGGCCCAGGCCAAGGCGAGGAGCTCTCTAGCCGATTGTGAAAGTACTCCACCTGAGTTTGGCACCCCGAAAACAACCACGCAAGGAGAGGCAGTCTGCCCTCCAGCACTAAGGGATCTAGGCCCTTGGTTGGATCCGTCAGAAGATGCGGTAAGTGGGGAAGGAGTCTGGGATAGTCGATCGACATCCCTAGAATCAGAGGGAACCACGGTTGTGTCGGCCACCATGGAGTAACCAGAACAATCATCGCCCTCTGATTGACTACGTGGAGAAGAAGCCTGGTGATCAATGGAAAGGGGGGAAACACATAATGCGTCCCATTCGGCCAAGTTTGGCGAAACGCGTTCACAGCTACTGCCTCTGGATCTGGCATCCAGCTGTAAAAGTGGGGTACTTGCCGGTTGAGGCTTGAGGCGAACAGATCCGTGTGGAATGGACCCCAAAGCTCTTGTAGCGCTAGAAATACAGAACGCTCCAGCATCCAATCGCTGGAATCTGTTAGCGTGAATTCCAGTCTGCCACGAAATTGGACACACCTGGAATATATTCCGCCATCGGGACAATGTCGCGACAAAGGCAGAAATGCCAGAAGTCGGACGCGATGTCTGCCAACACTTTGGATCTCGTGCCCCCTAGTCGGTTGATGTATTGCACCGCCTCCACATTGTCCATGCGAATTAATACGTAACAGCCGGACCGCTGAGGGAGGAAACTCCTGATGGCGAAAAACGCCGCCAGGAGTTCCAACGCATTGATATGGAGGGAAGACTCGTCTACGGACCATGTCCCTCCTGTGGTGGACTGACCACACCGAGCACCCCAGCCTTGACGGCTCGCATCTGACTCCAAGATGACGTCCGGACTGGAGTTGAATATCGTCTGGCCGTTCCATTCGACAGCATGACGAAGCCACCACCGCAACTCTTCCTCCGATTCCGGACAAAGAGTGACCTCGTCCGCGTAACGCAGACCCTGTCGTAAGTGGAGTGTTTTGAGGCGTTGCAGGGCACGATAATGAAGTGGGGCCGGGAAGATTACCTGAATCGAGGCCGCTAGCAGCCCGACTATGCGAGAGATAACTCTCAGCGATACCCGGCCTCTCCGCAAAACTGTCCTGATTTCTTTGCGAAGGCCAGTTTGGACTTGGGTAACTTTAGAACCGCCTGTCTGGTGTCCACTAAGAACTCCAAAAACTCCAGACTGCTGAGACACAATTAGCTCCTAGCAGGCTATAACTACCCCTCCCCCTTACTACAATAAATACTTAAATAATAACTGACACAACAACAATTTAACTTTTCCGTGGGTGGGGATCGGCCACAGCTTTATTTATAAAATTACTTATATAAATAACAATTTAACTGTAACAAAGACACCGATTGGCTTCTTACCAACCCGAGAGGTGCTGCCACACTGTCCTGTGTGGAGGTCTACCCCGGGTTGACCCCGCTTTCACCGTCTTCTTACCGCCAAGCTGTGACTTACAATAAACAGAGATGGGGGAAGGGAGGCACCACAGCTATAAATACCCAGGGGAGGGCCTCTGAAAGCCCGGGAAACTATTAAACCCCTGATTGGTGCACTCCTTCCCCCCCCACCCATGGGACATACCACTGTAGCCATTTGCAAGTTTTACAGGCGGGGGAGGGGGCTAAAAACCTTGCCTGTATATTTCTTAACCTCTTACTGCTCACCAGTCAGGGGGCAAGCTAGTTATGCACAGCATGCCCCTCCATCTCCTGAGCTGGAGAGAGAACTGACTTTTTGTGATTGATGAGGAAACCTAGTTCCTCCAGTAAGGTCACCGTCCACTGTTTGTGCAGGTAGGCCTGTGCGCTGGAACGTGCCATGATTAGTAGGTCGTCCAGATATATTATCAGGCGCACCCCTCTGCGTCGTAATACGGCTACCACGGGCTTCATAATTTTGGTGAAGCACCACGGGGCCGACGATAGACCGAAAGGGAGGCAAGTAAATTGCCACATCCGGTCCCTCCATAGAAATCGTAGGCATTTTTGGGAAGAAGGATGCATGGGGACTGTTAGATACGCATCCTTCAGGTCTATTTTGACCAGCCAATCTCCTGGGATGAGAAGGTCTCGCAGTAAGTAGATCCCCTCCATTTTGAAGTGACGATACGTCACATGTTGATTTAACTGTCTTAAATTTATCACCGGCCGATAACCCCCATCTTTCTTCTTGACTAAGAAGAGGTTGCTTACGAACCCGGGTGATAAGGGGTCGACTTCTACCACCGCCTGTTTTGATATGAGTTATTCTAGTTCCATGTCTATGAGGCGTACATTTGGAGGTGAAAAATGAATGGGATGCGGTCTGAAATTCATGACCGGTTCCGAGAGAAAATCTATGTGATAGCCCGCTACTGCCGCTAGTATCCAAGCATCTGCTGTAATCGTGGACCAGACGTGGGTAAAATACTGCAGCCTGCCCCCCACAGGTATGTGTGTGTGGTAGTGTGGCATCATACTCACCAGTGGACGGACGAGATCTAGGGAATCCTCTGCCTCCACGTCCCCTCCAAGGGCGTCCTCTTGGGGGAAAGAAAGGTGCCGGTTGGGTATTGCTGCTGTGCAGTAGCGTAAGGCTGAGCGGGGGGTCTGGAGTAAGCCCTGTAGTAATTGTTGCGGCCGGCAGAGCGACCCATTTCTCCTGGCCTTTTGAAAAACCTTAGTCCCAGCACCGGACTTTTTCAGGGAGGATTGTGCCTTATCAAGACTGGTGAAAAGACTTACAAACTTATTAATATTTTTTATTAGTTCCTCCCCAAACAGAAGGCCTTCAGCTGAAGGGCCAGGTTCCGTCTCAGCCAGATGAGATAACTGGGGGTCAAGCCTCATTAATATCGACCTGCGGCGCTCGGTAGAGCATGTTGTATTGGCCGAACCTAACAGGCAGATGGCCCGTTGTGCCCATCCCCTTAACTGGGTCAAGTCCACGGGTTCGTCCGTGGAAGCTGCGTGTTCTGAGAGATTTAATATTTTTGTGAGTGGGCCCCACAAATCTAAAATGCGATCTTGTATCGCCTTGAATGAGCGTTCAATACCTTTTTTGGCATATTTGCCGGATTTCATCAGATACTTTAGGAGTACCGGATCGATTTCAGGTGTGTGGGTCACCTTTTTAGGTACAAATGGCCTGGGGCATTCCGCACTCAGTTTGTTTCTATTGACCCTATCCAGAGTTCTCCGAGTCCAGTATTCCACATAGTGTGAAACTTGTGGCAAGGGTGTCCAGTCACCAGACCGTGGGTGTGATATGGCGTCCGGGCTGAAAAATGGCTCCCCTAGGGAGTCTAATATGGCCTCAGAAGGCAAATCTGGATCGACCTCTTTCGGGTCCGATATAAGCCCAGCTTCCTCAATCTCCGAGTCAGAATCTGTGGTCACTGCCACCTCGGATTCGTCAGAAGATTCGTCATTAGACGCATCGTTAAAGGAGTTCGGTTTAGTTCGCCTAGCAGACCTACGGCGTTTGTGTGGTATCTCCTTGTGAGTCAAGGGTCGCTGAGGATTCTGCTCAGGAAAGCTGGGTTGACCGGCCATGTTGGGTCCGGTCTCATGCATTAATTCTACTTCCCCTGCCGGGGAGTCGTGATTCGCAGTGAGGTGCCTGCGTTTAAAAGGAGCTTTCCCCTTCTTTATAATACCCTCAGACACTTTGGAAGTGGTAGGGTTAATGGAGGTAGAAGGGTTAGCAGCAGAGGACAGCAGCTCGGACAGATCTGGTGATAAGGTCCTGGATTTGTGCAGCTGTAAGTAATTGAGAGGAATCAGATAGAAATGAATCCTCTGTCATCACCCTGGGAGCGTTATTACTCTCCTCTGCCATATTAATTAGAGTCTAGTATTAGGCTCACTAAATAAGCGCTAATTGAGTGAAGACAGTATAGAGTTAACTAACGTGCAGAGCTGGAGGGATCCCAAATCAGCACACTAGGTTAAAAGGTAACTCACTAAGTTAGGGAGAACCTGCAGATACCGCTCTCCTCACCGCTCGCAGCAGACTGACGATGCGGTGAAGAGGAGGTATTACAGTGTTCGCAGCCGCAATCTCGCGATGTTACGGCTGAGAACACTGTGATAGGTCAGCAAAGGACCGCGTGTCACAGAAGGCCCGCCCCCTGTTCCCAAGCGCGCGCGCCGCAGCCGCGGCGGGAAGAAGGAAGAAGAGGGGAGAAAGACGCTCAGAAATGGCGTCTGAGGAAAGAGAAGGAAAAAGAAAAATGGATCGGGAGGGAGGCGCAGAACGCAGGAATGAGCGGACTGCAGCCACTGCTCCCGGAAATAACAGAGGCAAAAAGCTCTAAAGGAAAAAGAAGAAAAACTAAATAATATATAAATAATATATATATATATATATATATATATATATATATAGTTAAATAGTAAAACAGAGAGTATGAACCGAATGAAATAGAAGATCTATAATGTGTAAACACAACAGACTATAGTAAAATGTATGTGAGAACTAAACATGAAGTAAGACTTATCTTATCTCTGCCATGAGCAGAAAGAAAGAGGAAGAGTCTTATATAGAGGCAGTCCTTTATATAGAGTCACTTGGCTAGGAGTGGCCACCAGGACTGAAAGGGCTGCTGGGATTTGTAGTTTTTTTGTTTGAATTAAATAAATGAAGATGGTTTTTCTGCTATGGGCATTAATAAAGAAAGATTAATGCATAAGATACGAGCCTCCTGTCTGATATATAACTCAGGATCAGTACAGGATAAGTAATGTAATGTATATACACAGTGACCTCACCAGCAGAATAGTGAGTACAGCTCTGGAGTATAATACAGGATATAACTCAGGATCAGTACAGGATAAGTAATGTAATGTATATACACAGTGATCTCACCAGCAGAATAGTGAGTACAGCTCTGGAGTATAATACAGGATATAACTCAGGATCAGTACAGGATAAGTAATGTAATGTATATACACAGTGACCTCACCAGCAGAATAGTGAGTACAGCTCTGGAATATAATACAGGATATAACTCAGGATCAGTACAGGATAAGTAATGTAATGTATGTACACAGTGACCTCACCAGCAGAATAGTGAGTACAGCTCTGGAGTATAATACAGGATATAACTCAGGATCAGTACAGGATAAGTAATGTAATGTATGTACACAGTGACCTCACCAGCAGAATAGTGAGTACAGCTCTGGAGTATAATACAGGATATAACTCAGGATCAGTACAGGATAAGTAATGTAATGTATGTACACAGTGACCTCACCAGCAGAATAGTGAGTACAGCTCTGGAGTATAATACAGGATATAACTCAGGATCAGTATAGAATAAGTAATGTAATGTATGTACACAGTGATCTCACTGTTACGCCGAGCGCTCCGGGTCCCCGCTCCTCCCCGGAGCGCTCGCTTCTCTCTCGCTACCGCAGCGCTCCGGGCAGCTCCACTGACCCGGTGCGCTGCGATACCGTCTCCAGCCGGGATGCGATTCGCGATGCGGGTAGCGCCCGCTCGCGATGCGCATCCCGGCTCCCGTACCTGACTCGCTCTCCGTCTGTCCTGTCCCGGCGCGCGCGGCCCCGCTCCCTAGGGCGCGCGCGCGCCGGGTCTCTGCGATTTAAAGGGCCACTGCGCCGCTGATTGGCGCAGTGGTTCCAATTAGTGTGTTCACCTGTGCACTCCCTATTTATACCTCACTTCCCCTTCACTCCCTCGCCGGATCTTGTTGCCATTGTGCCAGTGAAAGCGTTTCCTTGTGTGTTCCTAGCCTGTGTTCCAGACCTCCTGCCGTTGCCCCCGACTACGATCCTTGCTGCCTGCCCCGACCTTCTGCTACGTCCGACCTTGCTTCTGTCTACTCCCTTGTACCGCGCCTATCTTCAGCAGTCAGAGAGGTTGAGCCGTTGCTAGTGGATACGACCTGGTCACTACCGCCGCAGCAAGACCATCCCGCTTTGCGGCGGGCTCTGGTGAAAACCAGTAGTGACTTAGAACCGATCCACTAGCACGGTCCACGCCAATCCCTCTCTGGCACAGAGGATCCACTACCTGCCAGCCGGCATCGTGACAGTAGATCCGGCCATGGATCCCGCTGAAGTTCCTCTGCCAGTTGTCGCCGACCTCACCGCGGTGGTCGCCCAGCAGTCACAACAGATAGCGCAACAAGGCCAACAGCTGTCTCAACTGACCGTGATGCTACAGCAGCTACTACCACAGCTTCAGCAATCATCTCCTCCGCCAGCTCCTGCACCTCCTCCGCAGCGAGTGGCCGCTTCTGGTCTACGACTATCCTTGCCGGATAAATTTGATGGGGACTCTAAATTCTGCCGTGGCTTTCTTTCCCAATGTTCCCTGCACTTGGAGATGATGTCGGACCAGTTCCCTACTGAAAGGTCCAAGGTGGCTTTCGTAGTCAGCCTTCTGTCTGGAAAAGCTCTGTCATGGGCCACACCGCTCTGGGACCGCAATGACCCCGTCACTGCCTCTATACACTCCTTCTTCTCAGAAATTCGAAGTGTCTTTGAGGAACCTGCCCGAGCCTCTTCTGCTGAGACTGCCCTGTTGAACCTGGTCCAGGGTAATTCTTCCGTTGGCGAGTACGCCGTACAATTCCGTACTCTTGCTTCAGAATTATCCTGGAATAATGAGGCCCTCTGCGCGACCTTTAAAAAAGGCCTATCCAGCAACATTAAAGATGTTCTGGCCGCACGAGAAATCCCTGCTAACCTACATGAACTCATCCATCTTGCCACTCGCATTGACATGCGTTTTTCCGAAAGGCGTCAGGAGCTCCGCCAGGATATGGACTTTGTTCGCACAAGACGTTTTTTCTCCCCGGCTCCTCTCTCCTCTGGTCCTCTGCAATCCGTTCCTGTGCCTCCCGCCGTGGAGGCTATGCAGGTCGACCGGTCTCGCCTGACACCTCAAGAGAGGACACGACGCCGCATGGAGAATCTCTGTCTGTACTGTGCCAGTACCGAACACTTCCTGAAGGATTGTCCTATCCGTCCTCCCCGCCTGGAAAGACGTACGCTGACTCCGCACAAAGGTGAGACAGTCCTTGATGTCTACTCTGCTTCCCCACGTCTTACTGTGCCTGTGCGGATATCTGCCTCTGCCTTCTCCTTCTCTACTATGGCCTTCTTGGATTCCGGATCTGCAGGAAATTTTATTTTGGCCTCTCTCGTCAACAGGTTCAACATCCCAGTGACCAGTCTCGCCAGACCCCTCTACATCAATTGTGTAAACAATGAAAGATTGGATTGTACCATACGTTTCCGCACGGAGCCCCTTCTAATGTGCATCGGACCTCATCACGAGAAGATTGAATTTTTGGTCCTCCCCAATTGCACTTCCGAAATCCTCCTTGGACTACCCTGGCTTCAACTCCATTCCCCAACCCTGGATTGGTCCACTGGGGAGATCAAGAGTTGGGGGCCCTCTTGTTTCAAGGACTGCCTAAAACCGGTTCCCAGTACCCCTTGCCGTGACTCTGTGGTTCCCCCTGTAACCGTTCTCCCTAAGGCCTATATGGACTTTGCGGATGTTTTTTGCAAAAAACAAGCTGAGACTCTACCTCCTCACAGGCCTTATGATTGTCCTATTGACCTCCTCCCGGGCACTACTCCACCCCGGGGCAGAATCTATCCTCTGTCCGCCCCAGAGACTCTTGCTATGTCGGAGTACATCCAGGAAAATTTAAAAAAAGGCTTTATCCGTAAATCCTCCTCTCCTGCCGGAGCCGGATTTTTCTTTGTGTCCAAAAAAGATGGCTCTCTACGCCCTTGCATTGACTACCGCGGTCTTAATAAAATCACGATAAAGAACCGCTACCCTCTACCCCTCATCTCTGAACTCTTTGATCGCCTCCAAGGTGCCCACATCTTTACCAAACTGGACTTAAGAGGTGCTTATAATCTCATCCGCATCAGAGAGGGGGATGAATGGAAAACGGCATTTAACACTAGAGATGGACACTTTGAGTATCTGGTCATGCCCTTTGGCCTGTGCAACGCCCCTGCCGTCTTCCAAGACTTTGTTAATGAAATTTTTCGTGATCTCTTATACTCCTGTGTTGTTGTATATCTGGACGATATCCTGATTTTTTCTGCCAATCTAGAAGAACACCGCCAGCATGTCCGTATGGTTCTTCAGAGACTTCGTGACAATCAACTTTATGCCAAGATAGAGAAATGTCTGTTTGAATGCCAATCTCTTCCTTTCCTAGGATACTTGGTCTCTGGCCAGGGACTACAAATGGATCCAGACAAACTCTCTGCCGTCTTAGATTGGCCACGCCCCTCCGGACTCCGTGCTATCCAACGTTTTTTGGGGTTCGCCAATTATTACAGGCAATTTATTCCACATTTTTCTACCGTTGTGGCCCCTATCGTGGCTTTAACCAAAAAAAATGCCAATCCCAAGTCTTGGCCTCCTCAAGCGGAAGACGCCTTTAAACGGCTCAAGTCTGCCTTTTCTTCGGCTCCCGTGCTCTCCAGACCTGACCCATCTAAACCCTTCCTATTGGAGGTTGATGCCTCCTCTGTAGGAGCTGGAGCGGTCCTTCTACAAAAAAATTCTTCCGGGCATGCTGTTACTTGTGGTTTTTTTTCTAGGACCTTCTCTCCAGCGGAGAGGAACTACTCCATCGGGGATCGAGAGCTTCTAGCCATTAAATTAGCACTTGAGGAATGGAGGCATCTGCCGGAGGGATCAAGATTTCCTGTTATTATTTACACCGATCACAAGAACCTCTCCTATCTCCAGTCTGCCCAACGGCTGAATCCTCGCCAGGCCAGGTGGTCTCTGTTCTTTGCCCGATTTAATTTTGAAATTCACTTTCGGCCTGCCGATAAGAACATTAGGGCCGATGCTCTCTCTCGTTCCTCGGATGCCTCGGAAGTTGAACTCTCTCCGCAACACATCATTCCTCCTGACTGCCTGATCTCCACTTCTCCAGCCTCCATCAGGCAAACTCCTCCAGGAAAGACCTTCGTCTCTCCACGCCAACGCCTCGGAATCCTCAAATGGGGTCACTCCTCCCATCTCGCAGGTCATACAGGCATCAAGAAATCTGTGCAACTCATCTCTCGCTTCTATTGGTGGCCGACTCTGGAGACGGATGTCGTGGACTTTGTGCGAGCCTGCACTGTCTGTGCTCGGGATAAGACTCCTCGCCAGAAGCCCGCTGGTTTTCTTCATCCTCTGCCTGTCCCCGAACAGCCTTGGTCTCTGATTGGTATGGATTTTATTACAGACCTACCCCCATCCCGTGGCAACACTGTTGTTTGGGTGGTCGTTGATCGATTCTCCAAGATGGCACATTTCATCCCTCTTCCTGGTCTTCCTTCAGCGCCTCAGTTGGCTAAACAATTTTTTGTACACATTTTTCGTCTTCACGGGTTGCCCACACAAATAGTCTCGGATAGAGGCGTCCAATTCGTGTCAAAATTCTGGAGGGCTCTCTGTAAACAACTCAAGATTAAATTAAACTTTTCTTCTGCATATCATCCTCAATCCAATGGACAAGTAGAAAGAATTAACCAGGTCTTGGGTGATTATTTACGACATTTTGTTTCCTCCCGCCAGGATGATTGGGCAGATCTTCTACCATGGGCCGAATTCTCGTATAACTTTAGAGTCTCTGAATCTTCCTCCAAATCCCCATTTTTCGTGGTGTACGGCCGTCACCCTCTTCCCCCCCTCCCTACTCCCTTGCCCTCTGGTTTGCCCGCGGTAGATGAAGTGACTCGTGATCTTTCCACCATATGGAAAGAGACCCAAGTTTCTCTTTTACAGGCTTCATCTCGCATGAAAAAGTTTGCCGATAAGAAAAGAAGAGCTCCCCCCATTTTTGCTCCCGGAGACAAGGTATGGCTCTCCGCTAAATATGTCCGCTTTCGTGTCCCCAGTTACAAACTGGGTCCACGCTATCTTGGTCCCTTCAAAGTCTTGTGCCAAATTAATCCTGTCTCTTACAAACTTCTTCTTCCTCCTTCTCTCCGTATTCCTAATGCCTTTCATGTCTCTCTTCTTAAACCACTCATCATCAACCGTTTCTCTCCCAAATTAGTTTCTCCCACTCCTGTCTCCGGTTCTTCTGACGTCTTCTCAGTGAAAGAGATACTGGCCTCCAAGACGGTCAGAGGAAAAAAGTTCTTTTTGGTGGATTGGGAGGGCTGTGGACCTGAAGAGAGATCCTGGGAACCTGAGGACAACATCCTAGACAAAAGTCTGCTCCTCAGGTTCTCAGGCTCTAAGAAGAGGGGGAGACCCAAGGGGGGGGGGTACTGTTACGCCGAGCGCTCCGGGTCCCCGCTCCTCCCCGGAGCGCTCGCTTCTCTCTCGCTACCGCAGCGCTCCGGGCAGCTCCACTGACCCGGTGCGCTGCGATACCGTCTCCAGCCGGGATGCGATTCGCGATGCGGGTAGCGCCCGCTCGCGATGCGCATCCCGGCTCCCGTACCTGACTCACTCTCCGTCTGTCCTGTCCCGGCGCGCGCGGCCCCGCTCCCTAGGGCGCGCGCGCGCCGGGTCTCTGCGATTTAAAGGGCCACTGCGCCGCTGATTGGCGCAGTGGTTCCAATTAGTGTGTTCACCTGTGCACTCCCTATTTATACCTCACTTCCCCTTCACTCCCTCGCCGGATCTTGTTGCCATTGTGCCAGTGAAAGCGTTTCCTTGTGTGTTCCTAGCCTGTGTTCCAGACCTCCTGCCGTTGCCCCCGACTACGATCCTTGCTGCCTGCCCCGACCTTCTGCTACGTCCGACCTTGCTTCTGTCTACTCCCTTGTACCGCGCCTATCTTCAGCAGTCAGAGAGGTTGAGCCGTTGCTAGTGGATACGACCTGGTCACTACCGCCGCAGCAAGACCATCCCGCTTTGCGGCGGGCTCTGGTGAAAACCAGTAGTGACTTAGAACCGATCCACTAGCACGGTCCACGCCAATCCCTCTCACAGAGGCACAGAGGATCCACTACCTGCCAGCCGGCATCGTGACACTCACCAGCAGAATAGTGAGTACAGCTCTGGAGTATAATACAGAATATAACTCAGGATCAGTACAGGATAAGTAATGTAATGTATGTACACAGTGACCTCACCAGCAGAATAGTGAGTACAGCTCTGGAGTATAATACAGAATATAACTCAGGATCAGTACAGGATAAGTAATGTAATGTATGTACACAGTGATGTCACCAGCAGAATAGTGAGTACAGCTCTGGAGTATAATACAGGATATAACTCAGGATCAGTACAGGATAAGTAATGAAATGTATGTACACAGTGACCCCACCAGCAGAATAGTGAGTACAGCTCTGTAGTATAATACAGGATATAACTCAGGATCAGTACAGGATAAGTAATGTAATGTATGTACACAGTGACCTCACCAGCAGAATAGTGAGTACAGCTCTGGGGTATAATACAGGATATAACTCAGGATCAGTACAGGATAAGTAATGAAATGTATGTACACAGTGACCCCACCAGCAGAATAGTGAGTACAGCTCTGTAGTATAATACAGGATATAACTCAGGATCAGTACAGGATAAGTAATGTAATGTATGTACACAGTGACCTCACCAGCAGAATAGTGAGTACAGCTCTGGGGTATAATACAGGATATAACTCAGGATCAGTACAGGATAAGTAATGAAATGTATGTACACAGTGACACCACCAGCAGAATAGTGAGTACAGCTCTGTAGTATAATACAGGATATAACTCAGGATCAGTACAGGATAAGTAATGTAATGTATGTACACAGTGACCTCACCAGCAGAGTAGTGAGTACAGCTCTGGAGTCTGGCCACTAGAGGGAGCATCTTCCTGTGAGTCTGCTGAGTGTGGAGGAAGTCGTTTGCTGGATTGTTTGGTGTGTGGGCGCTCTGAGCTCTGCCGTGTCATCTGTGCCGGACAACGTTCTTCCTTCCCCAGAGGGAGAGCGTGTGTTCAGGCATGAGCGAGGAGAGGAGAACCCCAACACCTGCCCCCCGAATCAGGTCCGCGGGGGGCAGGGGGAGCCAGCGACCAGGTGTGGAGGGACCAGCGTCAGGAAGTGCATCAGAGGTCTCCGGGTTGAGGCGCTCTGCCAGGAGGTGCAGCGATGCATCTCCAGCCACCCCTGAACCCGTAGAGACAAAGAGCAGCCGCAAGGCTGGCCCTGCAAGTTGTGGGACTACAAGTGCAAGAAGTTCCGGAAGCACAGGTACTGTGACAACAAGGCCTGACAATGTGGACTGTGATACTCCTCCTGGAGCAAAGCTAAATGCCCACAGATGTGTGGAGGAGGATTGGGGGATGCCTAGGGCCCGGGAGTCTGGAGTCCCCCATAACTCTCGTGTGGCAGAACACATCCGTGGATATGAGGAAGCAAGGGGCAGCTTGTATAGGCTCCAGGAGGAGGTACGGGAAGCAAAAGCCCTGATGGAAACTGCGGCGAAACGACAGAAAGCTGAGCTGTCAGCCCGGATTAAACAGCTGAAAAATGAAATAGGGATACTGGAGAAGAAGAGAACTTTTATTTTAGAGAACAGCGGGCCATTTAGGGAAAAACTTTTAAATGAAGACCGCTTTCATACAATGGAGAGAGAGAAGCAGAGACGGCTGAGGGGGCTTCAGCCACGGGTGGAGGAGGAAGGAGACGCTGCGGAGGCCGATAATGTTGAGCCAAATCCACCCGGGGGTCTGCAACATCTGACCCCATACAGTGGGCTCCCTGCAGGGCAAGTGGCGATGTCATCTGGCCGTGGCTCTGGCGGTTCGGGGGATGAGAGTAGCACCAGTCACCAGGGAGGGGCGCTGATGGCCCAGATCCAGCTCCTGGAGTCCCCAGGTCGCCTCCAGGACTTCACGTTTGGGGATGAGTTACCAGAGGAGGCACCTGGGGGAAGGAAAAAGAAGCTAAAGAAGACCAAGCTCCAGGAGCAGGTAACATTTGTATATACCCCCCTCCCTGAGCCCCCCGGACTGGCCGCAGGGTCAGCTCACTGTGTGAACCCCATTTCTCAGCCCAGCCTGAGTTCTGCTGTGGACTCAGTGCAGGAGAGTGGGGAGAGTATGGAGTCTAGTGTGGCGGTGAGCTCCATCGCTGTTTGTAGTAACAGTGGTGGAGCAGACAATGTATCGGCTGTGAGGTCGGACAGTGATATTTGCCCAGCGATGGGCATGGATGGCTCTGGCACATTGGGCTGCTCCCTAACGGGAGGGGGGGGCGGCTTTGTGCCAGAGTCAGCTGCGGGAGCTCCGGTGGCTCTGAACGTTGACACTGCTGTTCCTTTGGAGCAGCGGTGTCATCGTGAAAGAGCTGCTGGGGCCAAGATGTCTTCGCCTCCCAGAAAGACTGGACTAAAACCTTTATTTTGTATTGGCGCCGCTAATCCAGAACAGCGGCGCCCAGGAGCAGAAAACTCCAGTACTGATGAGGCGGAGGGTACCAGTAAAAACAGGGCTGGGGCCGCTAATAAACAGGCTAGGCAGGCTTCCCGGTCCTTGTATAAAGGACTGGTGACCTGTCCTGTGGTGGTGGCTCCAGCTCTGGTACCCAGTGATGCTGATGGTACAAAATCTGCACCAGAACGCACCGGTCCAGCCAGTATGAATGAGGAGGTTAATGTTGGAGTGAATTGTAGTATGGGCTGTAGCACGGGTGGAGGTATGGGGGGCACATCAGCTAAAACAGGCAATAATGGTGTGAGTATGGATTATGTGGAGGAGGGTGGTGAAGGGGCACAGATTAGTGGTGGGGATGTAGGGCCTGGTCCAGTTGCACCCCCAGCGGTGGCAGCACCGGTACGCAGCTACGCAAATGTCACCGCTGGGGGGAGGGGGGCACCTTCCTCGTCTTCTGGCTCTGGGGGGGGGCAATTTGCAGCAGCGTCTCCTGGGGGCCTTAAGGAGAGGGGAGAGATCAATCAATGTAGAGGGTAGGGAGGTTGATCTATCCTTTTGGATAGAAAGACATGGTCTTTCAGCCTTCCGAGAGGAAAGAGGGGGGGATACTGTGTGGTCCCTCCCAACAGCCGGGCCAGGTGGTCTCCGAAGGAATGTGGTCCGGCTGAGGTGGAGAGGCAGTGATACATGTCCTCCAAGATCTAAAGTTGTTGAGCTTCTGCTGAAGTTGGGCTTTAAGGCAGCTGACATCTACGCCTTGATACATCCTTATGGTACCCCTGAGTTCGATATCAGCTTTGTTCGGCCAGAGGGGCTTGAGCTCTTCTGGTCGAATTATGAGCTGGTAAAGAATGAGCCCGGCTGGCGAGACTTTGCCATTCAGGCGGTGTCTCGCCAAAACAATGTCAAGAAGGTGACCGTTTTAACCCGTAACGAATCACTTTCTTGTATTGACATCATGACGTGGCTAGGTCGGTATGGAGAGGTGGTGGAGGTCCCAAAAAAGAACAGGGATGAATATGGCATCTGGTCAGGGGCCTGGACGTTTATGGTCAAGCTTAAGCTTTCATGAAACACCGTTACCCATATACCATCTGCAACCTTCCTCGGAAGGGATCGTATCCAGATCTTCTACCAGGGTCAGCCGAAGCTCTGTCACAGATGTGGTGACCCCACACATTTTAGTGCCAATTGCACTGTGCAGAAGTGCACTCTGTGTGGGGAAATAGGCCATCTCGCTGCATCTTGTGCAGAGATTAGGTGTCACCTGTGTGGTGACTTAGGTCACCCATTCAGTCGCTGCCCTCGTTCCTTTGTCAACGCGGTTGTTGCCCCAGTGGGGGTAAGCCATGAGGTGAACTCTGCTGGGGGGATGGCTGGCGGGGATGAAGGGGTGCAGGGGCCAGGGAAGAAAAGTAAGCAGAAGACGCCTGCCCAACTGAGGCGTCTCAAGAAGCGTCAAAGGGATAGGGAGATTCGGGAGTCACAGGAGCATCAGCCAGCTGAGGTGGCTTCTGATCCTGTCCCTGCGACCAGTGTTACTGCTGAGGCCCTGGGGGATAGTGAACTGGATGAGGAGACTGGAAGGATCCACAAAGAGGAGGATACTGTCTCCTCGCTGTCCTCCCATGGTGAGAGCGCGGATGAGGACAGAGGGAGATGGGCAGAAACAAAGCGGGGTACTCGGAGGAATAAGAAAAAGAAAGATTTAAAATCTTCTCCCACCCGCCAGATGCCAAAGGAAGGTACAACTGACCCCCCTCTGATTGGTCTCTCCAACCGGTTCCGAACCCTCCGCGACATTTCCTCTTCGGAGGAGGAGGAGGCTGGGGGTGAGGTTCCGGATGTTGCGGTGGGGCCCACAGGGGACCCTGAGTCCTCTCTCCCTGGGGAACCTATGTCTTCAGGGGGGGGGACTGGCTCAGAGTCAGGGGACGAGGAAAATGTAAATAAAGGGAAAATGGACACATCCATCTCACTAAAAAGGGGTAAACCATCATCTGATGAGGAGGGTGGTGGGGTGGATGGGAAGGATGGTGGGAAAAAGAAAGCTGTCTAACTCAATCACCCTTGATGGCGGCACCCTCTCCGTTGACTCTGGCATCCATTAATGTTGCCAGCATAAAGTCAGATACGGCTCGATTTGCAGCCTATGATTTTTTTGCCCATATTAATGCTGATATTTTATTTTTGCAAGAGACCACGCTAACAGATATGTCATCTATCTACAAGGCTAAAAGAGAGTGGAGGAATGGGCCCTCCTACTGGTCTCTTGGGGCCGAGCCGTATAGCGGAGTGGCGGTCCTTTTTACCGCAGCGGTAGAATGCCGACGGGTTATCGAGTTAGAAATGGGGAGGTGCCTGATCTTAGATGTCCTCATGAAGGGACAAGAACTTCGCCTTATTAACATCTACGGCCCACAGTCTAAGTGGGACCGGAAGTGTCTCTTTATGAGGATCAAGCCCTATCTTTTTACAAGTCGGCAGGTGGTCTTTGGAGGGGACTTTAATGCTGTCACGAGGCCCCAAGACAGGGGAGGTGCCAGAGACAAGCTGACTTATGATAGCGTCGCCCTTAATAGCATAGCGAGTGAGGCTCGCCTGGTGGATGTCCACATCCGGCACACCCCAGGCCACGCGGGATTCACCTATCATAGGGGTAGTTGTAGGTCTAGGATAGATAGGTTTTTTTTTAAAGGAGGAGGCCGTCTCTTCAGCAGTGTCTGTTGTTGAGGTGGAGTTCTCCGATCACTGTTTAATTTTGTTTTCTCTGGATGTCACAGAGACCCCCCGGATGGGCAGAGGCTATTGGAAGCTGAATTCGTCTCTCTTGGAAGAAGCGGAGATAAGACAGTCCTTTGAGGATTTTCTTCAGAGCCAGGTACCATTGCTGGGCCTTTGTAGCAGTAAGTCAGAGTGGTGGGAGATCTTCAAGGAAAGGGTTGCGAGATTCTTCCGCCAGCTCTCGGGCCTCAGAAGCCTAAACAGGTACCGTTTGTACCAGGGCCTGAGGAAGAAACTTGAGAACCTTGTCTCGACTGGAGGTAGTCGTGACGATATCTCCAGAGTGAAGTCCTTGTTGATGAAGTGTCAGTATGACAGACACGCATCTTTGGTTTTTGAGAGGGATTACGGGAAGTACCGCTCGCCCGACCCTTAAAGAAACTGCAAGATGTCAGTTAATAGTAAAATAGTCTCAGGACTGATTGATAGTACGGGATCCTTGAAAAGGTCCAGATCAGGGATCCTGGAGGTCGTCAGATCCTTCTACTCGCACCTCTTGGGAAGGAAGGATCTAGATCGAGATAAGGTATCAGCTTTCTTGGCTGAAACCATCCCTGAACCAGGAGTAGACCCCTCTCTTGACGTTTTGACAGAGATGATCCGGGAAGAGGAAGTCAGGATGGCTATTGATGGGCTTGCCCTCAAGAAGTCACCCGGTCCGGATGGCTTAACATCTGAGTTCTATAAGACATTTAAGGACACTTTGGTTCCCCTCTTGACTGGGGTTTTTAATGAGTGTCTATCCTCGGGCACTCTGCCAAAGTCAATGAGGAGGTCAGCGCTGATCATCCTGTCAAAGGGTAAAGACCCGTCCCACATTGAGAATTGGCGTCCCATAGCACTTCTCAATGCGGACAGAAAGATTCTGGCAAAAGTGCTGTTTAACCGGCTGGTGGAGTTTGCACCCTGGCTCCTTTCGGGGGCTCAGCATTGCTCTGTTCCGGGCCGCAGTACATTTAGTGCTGTGCTCAGTGTCCGAGAGGCTGTGGAGCAGGGTAGGGCTGGCCACTGGAAGGGGTACTTGCTGTCCTTGGATCAGGCAAAAGCGTTTGATCGGGTTAACCATGAATACCTCTGGTCTGTTCTTCTGAGATATGGCCTGCCGGGGGGGTTTGTTGATTGGCTTAAGACCTTGTATGTAGGGGCAGAGAGTTTCCCGCTTGTGAATGGTTGGATTGGCCGCTCTTTTGAGGTTGGGTCTGGCGTCCGTCAGGGTTGTCCTTTGAGCCCGTTGCTGTACGTGTTTGCAATTGATCCTTTCCTTAGGAGGATTGATTGTGGACCGTTGGCGGGGGTGAGAATGGACCTGGCGGTGACGGATTTGGCTCTGAGGGCGGTAGCGTATGCTGATGATGTCACCGTGTTTGTCTCCTCACAAGAGGAAGGCCAATGGGTGATGTCAGAGGTGGACCGCTACTCGGAGGCATCCGGGTCCAAGATCAACCGGGATAAGTGTGAGAGTCTCTGGCTGGGAGGGGGAGATCCTGGTTTTGATCTCCCGGACGCCCTTCCAGAGCCCCAGGAATCTGCAAAAGTTCTCGGCATCGAATTTGGCCAAGGGGATTACCCCAAACAAAACTGGGACAGCAGGCTTAAGATCGCCGCTCAGAAGGTGGATCAGTGGAAGGGTTGGTCTTTGACCCTCCGGGAAAGGGTTAACCTGATCAAAACATTCCTGCTCCCTTTACTGATATATCTGGGCAGTGTATGCATGTTGCCAGAACCTCTTTGGACCCGGGTCTACAGTGTGTTCTTCCAGATGTTATGGGGGAACAGACTGAACCTAGTGAAGAGGGAGGTTACTTACCGTACGAGGAGACTAGGGGGGTTGTGTATGGTCAACCCTGTGGTGTTCCTAGTGAATACCTTTCTTAAGACCAATATAGCAAACCTCTGGTCAGAGAGGGCTCCTCCGTGGGTATCCTCCTGTAGGGGATGGTTTTGGCCTTTCTTCCAGGAATGGGAGACAGGAGGGCAAGTGAAGGATCTTCGCACACCACACGGACATCTCCCGGCTTACGCTACCCCGGCTCTGAAGGTTATTCGTCGGTGGGGTCTGGGGATGGGGGAGATTAGGACTCTGTCGAGGAAATTCCTTGACAAGAGGGTCCTGTCTTCTCATTTCCAGAGGCCATTGGCGCTCAAGGACTGCCCAAGTCGGGATCTGGAGGTGGGTTTAGAGCTTTTGAATTCTATCAGGATCCCCTTGAAGTTTTGGGACTTGACTTGGCGCTGCTTCCACGGGAAACTGTGTGTGAGGGACAATCTGAAGTGCAGGAGCTCTGATGACCGGGGATGTCCCCGCGAAGAGTGTGGAGGCATGCTGGAAAGCATGGAGCATTTTCTGCTTCATTGTCCCTTTAACACAGAGGTTTACACCAGGGTGGGCGCTTCCATTGTTTGGCCTTGGCTGGCCAGTCTCTCCTATGCGGAATGGGCCTATGGGGCATTCAGAAACCTTGGAGGCTGGGACCGGTGCACTTTATTCCTAGTCAGCTCAGTGGTTAGGTACTACACGTGGAACGCACAGTGTTTAGTGTCGACGCAGCGTAAAATCCTCCCTGTGGATGTGGTGGTTAGGAACATTCTCGGTGACCTGGTGAAGGTGCGTTCTCTGGAGTACGAGAGGCTGGGTGCTGGCAGGGCCTCTCGTCTATGGAGGGGCTCTGCCTTTAAAGTGCCTTAGCCTGTTGTCTCCCCCTGGTGGTGGGCTGATGCTGGCACATTAGTCTTTTTGTTTTGAGCAGTTGGTTTATGGTAATATAGGGCTTGCAGGCACTGAACTTGAGCTTTAGGGGTTTGTTGTTTGGCTTATAGTGTTATATGTATTTGTTATTGTATTTATTGTTGTAGTCTATTTGTATACTTATGTATTGTATATATTGTTAGTCTGTGTATATTTTATGTAATGTATATATTGTATATATTGTGTGATGCCACCTGGGGTTTTGGTTTAGTTTAGGTTGGGTGGTGGGTTAAAAAGGGGGAGGGGGTTTGTATGGGACTTTTATATATACAGAAAATCCTGGACTGGTTCATGGACGTCTGGTAACATGTACTGGGGGCATGGGATGCGGGACCAGCTCAGGGCCAAAAAAAAAAAAAGGGGTGTTATTTTGTTTGTGTTGGTTTTTATTATTTTGTATATATTATTATTGTTGTTGTTGTTATTCTTTTTGGTATATTACTGGTATTGGGTTTTTGGTATTGCAACTGGGCCAGGAAATTCACATTTAGTATTAGTGTATATTAGTGTATATAGTTTATTAGTATGGTATGGGTATTATGGGTATTATAGGAATATGTCTTTTGTAAATATTGTATATATTTGTTTGTGTGCAGGAATGAGTGTGGGGTGGACCGGTGTTGTATTTTATGCTATGGTGTTGGTTTTATGATCGTTATATTGATATGTTCTGTCGGATATGAAATGTTTATGTTTTGTAATTTTTTTATTGTTATGTTTGAAATTTTAATAAAAGATCTACAGGAAATAACTCAGGATCAGTACAGGATAAGTAATGTAATGTATGTACACAGTGACCTCACCAGCAGAATAGTGAGTACAGCTCTGGGGTATAATACAGGATGTAACTCAGGATCAGTACAGGATAAGTAATGTAATGTATGTACACAGTGACCTCACCAGCAGAATAGTGAGTACAGCTCTGGAGTATAATACAGGATATAACTCAGGATCAGTACAGGATAAGTAATATAATGTATGTACACAGTGACCTCACCAGCAGAATAGTGAGTACAGCTCTGGGGTATAATACAGGATATAACTCAGGATCAGTACAGGATAAGTAATGTAATGTATGTACACAGTGACCTCACCAGCAGAATAGTGAGTACAGCTCTGGGGTATAATACAGGATATAACTCAGGATCAGTACAGGATAAGTAATGTAATGTATGTACACAGTGACCTCACCAGCAGAATAGTGAGTACAGCTCTGGAGTATAATACAGGATATAACTCAGGATCAGTACAGGATAAGTAATGTAATGTATGTACACAGTGACCTCACCAGCAGAATAGTGAGTACAGCTCTGGAGTATAATACAGGATATAATTCAGGATCAGTACAGGATAAGTAATGTAATGTATGTACACAGTGATCTCACCAGCAGAATAGTGAGTACAGCTCTGGAGTATAATACAGGATATAACTCAGGATCAGTACAGGATAAGTAATGTAATGTATGTACACAGTGACCTCACCAGCAGAATAGTGAGTACAGCTCTGGAGTATAATACAGGATATAACTCAGGATCAGTACAGGATAAGTAATGTAATGTATGTACACAGTGACCTCACCAGCAGAATAGTGAGTACAGCTCTGGAGTATAATACAGGATATAACTCAGGATCAGTACAGGATAAGTAATGTAATGTATGTACACAGTGACCTCACCAGCAGAATAGTGAGTACAGCTCTGGAGTATAATACAGGATATAATTCAGGATCAGTACAGGATAAGTAATGTAAAGTATGTACACAGTGACCTCACCAGCAGAATAGTGAGTACAGCTCTGGAGTATAATACAGGATATAACTCAGGATCAGTACAGGAAATAACTCTGGATCAGTAATATATTTACAGTGTGACTTTTTATGTAAATTATATAATGAGGTTGGATGTGATCCTGTTATGTAGTAATATTATATATATATTTATGTCATTTCGTAGGTGACCTTTTACCGTTCCTCAGACTGTTCAGCCGGTTCCTCTTATATTTCGGGTTGTCGGGTGATAATTATTGATATTTTATATATTTCTATATACACTGGATTTCCTGTCCAGATGATTTTTCTGCCTCTATAGGTGACAGGAGGAGTCGGAGTCTTTATTAATCTCTTTTCGGCGATGACCCAGTTTTTCAGTGACGGCCGTTGTCTTCTTTTTCCTTCGCACTGATGAAATGGTAGAAAGCGAAGTAACCACAAGAGCGATGATCCCGGAGACACGTAATCTTATCGCTATACTGAGAGGACGAAGATGACACTATATAACAAATCATACGTGACAGTCATTCTGCCATACACAGGGTTAATAATGTGTCTGATCCAGAGCTGATCGTCCTGCAGAGAAGACGTGTGCCGCAGGGTATAGAATCTGCCAGACACGGAAGCAGCAGAAATTGAGGCATTTGGGACACGTTGGGGACTGAGATTCGGGAGAGATTTATAGAACTAAAGCAGCTATTGTGGGGGAAAGTATACAAGAAACTCCCCACACACCTGTATAAACCACACAACACATATAGACATAAATATATATATACACATACATACAACACATATATAGACATAAATATATATATATACACATACATACAACACATATAGACATAACTACATATATACACATACAACACATATATAGACAAATATATATATACACATACATACAACACATATATAGACAAATATATATATACACATACATACAACACATATATAGACACATACATACAACACATATATAGACAAATATATATATACACATACATACAACACATATATAGACAAATATATATATACACATACATACAACACATATATAGACACATACATACAACACATATATAGACATAAATACATACATACACACATATATAGACATAAATATATATATACACATACATACAACACATATATAGACATAAATACACATATACACACATATATAGACATAAATATATATATATACACATACATACAACACATATAGACATAAATACATATATACACATACAACACATATATAGACAAATATATATATACACATACATACAACACATATATAGACAAATATATATATACACATACATACAACACATATATAGACAAATATATATATACACATACATACAACACATATATATACACATACATACAACACATATATAGACAAATATATATATACACATACATACAACACATATATAGACACATACATACAACACATATATAGACAAATATATATATACACATACATACAACACATATATAGACACATACATACAACACATATATAGACATAAATACATACATACACACATATATAGACATAAATATATATATACACATACATACAACACATATAGACATAAATACATATATACACATACATACACACATATATAGACATAAATACACACACATTATATACAACACATATATACACACATACATACAACACATATATAGACATACATACAACACATATAGACATAAATACACATATACACACATATATAGACATAAATATATATATACACATACATACAACACATATAGACATAAATACATATATACACATACATACACACATATATAGACATAAATACACACACATTATATACAACACATATATACACACATACATACAACACATATATAGACATACATACAACACATATAGACATAAATACATATATACAACACATATATAGACATAAATATATATATACACATACATACAACACATTTAGACATAAATACATATATACACACATATATAGACATAAATACACATATACAACACATATATAGACATAAATACACATATACAACACATATATAGACATAAATACACACACATTATATACAACACATATATAGACATAAATACACACACATTATATACAACACATATATAGACATAAATACACACACATTATATACAACACATATATAGACATAAATACACACACATTATATACAACACATAAATAGACATAAATACACACACATTATATACAACACATATATAGACATAAATACACATATATATATATATATATATATATATATATATATATATATAGACATAAATACACACATATATATATATAGACATAAATACACACACACACACACATATATATAGACATAAATACACACATATATATACACACATACATATACACACATACATAAATACATATATACACACATACATATACACACATACACACATATATATATATACATATATATATATATATATATACACACGTACACATACATACATACATACACACATACATAAATACACACATATATATACACATACATAAATACACACATATATATACACATACATAAATACACACATATATATACACATACATAAATACACACATATATATATATACACACATATACACACATACACACACATACACACACATATATATACATATACGCATATATAAACACACACACATATATATATATATATATATATATATATATATACACACACTATATACACTGCTCAACAAACAAAGTGAACCCTGCGATAACACATCGTAGATCTGTATGAACTAATCGTATGACATCCTTTCCTCTTTACATAGTTGAATGCGCTGACAACAAAATCACCAAAAATTATCAATGGAAATCATCAACCCATGGAGGTCTGGATATGGAGTCACCCTCAAAATCACAGTGGAAAACCCCACTACAGGCTGATCCAACTTTATGTAATGTCCTTAATACAAGTCCCAATGAGGCTCAGTAGTGTGTGTGGCCTCCACGT